>NC_044554.1:87545199-87725817 GCF_007565055.1 Rhinopithecus roxellana
TAAATCATTCTACTATAAATACAAATGCACAAGACTTGGAACTAACCCAAATATCCATCAATTATAGACTGGATAAAGAAAATGTGGCACATATACACCATGGAATACTATGCAGCCATAAAAAACAATGAGTTCAGGCCCTTTGCAAGGACATGGATGAAACAGGAAACCATTATCCTCAGCAAACTAACACAGGAACAGAAAACCAAATATCACATGTTGTCATTCATAAGTGGGAGTTGAACAATGAGAACATATGGACACAGGGAAGGAACATCATACACTGAGGCCTATCTGAGGGTGTGAGAAAAGGGGAGGGAGAGCATTAGGACAAACACCTAATGCATGTGGGACTTAAAATGTAGATGATGGATGACAGGTGCAGCAAACCACCATGGCACATGTATACCCATGTAACAAACCTGCACATTCTGCACATGTATCCCAGAACGTAAAGAAAAAAATTTTAACAAAACAAGGAAAAAAGAAGTGGAAAAAGAGACCAAAAAGTCACTTCGTAGAGGAGGGTATCCCAGTCACCAATATGTGCATGTGATGTTGCTGAACTTCACTAGTTAACTAGGAAGTACGTGTTGAAATCATAATGCAATAGTCCTAAAACACACCAACGTGCAAATGAAATAGAGGACAAAACAACCACTTACCAGAAAAGATGTGGAACAACTGGGGTGCTCATATGTTGCTGGCGGGGATATAATTTGATACATTCACTTCGATAAATTGTCCAATATTAGCTAGTAAAGCAGAACATAAGCCTGCTCTATGTGACAGAAATTCAGCCTTCGTTATATAACCCACAGAATTCCAGGTTGTGTTCGTCCAAAGACATACTAGGATGTTCCTGCAAAACTGTTTTTTATTGCCCAAAACTGCAAACAACCCTGAGTACCTGTATCAACATGGTTGAAAAGGATTATCACAAATATGATATTGAGCAAAATAATCCAGAGAATTCTGGCTGAAAACATACTGTACGATGCCTTTACTACAAATTTTAAAAAGAAGCAAACTTACCTTATGATGTTAGACATGAGGATGGTGGCTGCCATTTTGGGAGGGGTGAGAAATGATTGGAGAGAGACACGTGGGGCTTCCAGCGTTTGATCACAATTCCTTTCTTGATGTCAATGCTGGCTGCTCAGGTGTTAAATATGTGATAGCCCATCAGGCTATCTGCTTATGGTTGACACAATTATGTACACATGCTCTATATAAATTAAATTTCTATTAAGTTTTTAACAAAAGAAAATCCTCAATTGTTGTGAAATAATAGCGTAAATTTACAGCACAAATAAAGTATAAGTCACTATTAGAACTTAATTTCAGGAAATACCTTTTAAAATCTTCAACTACAGAAAAAAAATAAAACATTAATTTGATATATAAAAATACAAAATTACCAAAAGAAGTAAAACCATGGGAAAATTATGCTTTATAATGCAGGGAAATAGTTGATCCCCTCATAATATTAAGAAGTATTTGATGGCCTGGTGCGTTGACTCATGCCTGTCATGCCAGCACTTTGGGAGGCCAAGTTGGGCGATCAGCTGAGGTCAGGAGTTCATGACCAACCTGGCCAACATGGCAAAACCCTGTCTATACAAACATACAAAAATTAGTCGGGCATGGCAGTGCATGTCTATAATCCCAGCTACTCTGCACTTCAGCCTGGGCGACACAGCGAGATGCAATCTAAAAAAAAGAATGATGTAATATTTTAAACAATAAATGTCTAAGTTTAATCTAATTGCCATTGTTTTGCAATGTGCATAAACGCATGTGTGTGCACATACATGCAAATGTGTCTATACGTGTGTGTATAAGTGTATGTGTATACACATATATAATAGTAATCATAAAGCAGAATATCTCAGACTGCCAGTGAGTATATATAAATAGTTGTAATTCCCTTAAAGCAAAATAGTAATATTGAGTCAATAAATTTGCTAGATTATATATTCTTCGAGCCAAAATTTTACTTATAGGAGTGAATCCTAAGGAAAAAGCAAAGAAAGAACACAAAAAATGTAGCCACCAAGATATTTTTTTCAATATGATATTTGTGGAAATCATTAACCTTTCAAAAGTATGAGATTAGTGAAATAGTGAAACTGTTCCATATTTTAGAGTATTTGACAGCTATTAAAGTAATTGTATGGAAAATCATTAATAAAAATAAAGCTTTAATGAGAATAATTATATATAATTATGGTAATATAATTCTAATAATAAGAGTAATAGATTAAGATACATATAATTATGGATATACATAAAATATTAGCAATTTTGGGGGTTTTTAGAATTATGGATTTGTATATGCTTAATGTTTTGGAGTAAATATAACTTACTTTTACATTCAGAAAAATGAACAAAATAATAAAAATAGCATTTGTTGCAAATATAAGACATTAACATATTAATATACCAAATGTAACATACCTTAATATTCCTCATGCTTAAAATTCTTTCAATTTGGTAAGAAACATGTTAAAACTATGATTTGATATTGAGTAAAGGATGAGAATCAAAAAGCTGTAAATAGGAAAATACAAAAATATTTCTATGAATAATAAAATGTGCATTCAGAAAACAATTAGAAATAACTTTGGATTATAAAATGTATTTTAAATAAAAATAATAAATTATGACAAGGTTGCATGATAATAAGCATTCCCACACTGGTGGGGAAAAAAACAGCTAAATATGCAGTATCTTAAAAAATTAACAACATGTATCAAGATCCTTAAAGATCTTGTTTCATATTTAACTGATAATCTCACTTTTAAGAATTCTTGCTAGTGATTAAAAATGCCAAATGAATTGATATGCAAAGGTATTTCTTACTCTAGTACTTTTAATAGCACATGTAATTTAAGCCCAAATGTATTCCCAAATTATAATTATTAAATGCTTAATTGCAGCCCCCTTTAATAAACCTGGAGACTATATTTTAATGTGATTCTTCTCCATCCTATGTGATGATACAAGAAAAAACTACGTTGTTTTATAGAGTACTCGAAATAAGTAAAGATTTTTTAAAACCTCAGTTATGCAAACACCACACATGCACACAGAAGAAGAAAATAAAAATTTTGTTAATTCTCATTGTGGAACACAAATAAACATATTTTTCCCTACGGTTTTCTCGATTGTTTTATTTATTAAATATTCCCATTACATTGAAAATTCAATACTTTGATACACAAATACATTTTCAAGTTTAAAAAATACGCCTGTAAATATTTTTCTTTAAAATGCATGCTATCAGCTGGGCGTGGTGGCTCACGCCTGTAATCCCAGGACTTTGGGAGGCCAAGGTGGGCAGATCACTTGATCCTGGGAGTTCGAGACCAGCCTGGACAACATGATGAAAACCCATCTGTACTAAAAATACAAAAACATTAACTGGGTATGATGGTGCCCACCTGTGTTCCCAGCTACTTGGGAGACTTAGACATGAGAATTGCTTGAACCTGGCAGTGAGCAGAGATCATGCCACTGCACTCCAGCCTGGGTGACAGAGCAAGACTCTACCTCGAAGAAAAGAAAAGAAATAAAAAACATACTATTTATTCACTTTGAACCAAGACACAACCTGCATAATTAGACACATAAGGTGTTTGGCATGTTTTCTTAATGTTGAAATGGAATGAGCTCATTGAACGTAGACACTATTCTTATGAAGAATAGTTGTCTTAGTAGACATGTCCTTTAAAAATATATGGAGAAACTATACTTTAATATAGTAATACTCTAAGAATTATTGAACAATTACTAACTTAATTATAATGTCATGTTGTTTTGGTACTATGCACCATTTTTTCTGGACTGCTAACATTTTGCCTCTTGATTCTAGACAATGAACTACAAAAGCACTTATTTTTAGAGTGGAGATTCTCTTTTGCTTGAATCTGGATGTGTTATAATAAGTAGTTAGTACAGCGATAAAATTTGTAATGCTCACATTTTTAATGAAACAACCAGGTGAAAGATTCAACAATAAACTTAAAAACATATTAAGTGTGTAATATCAACATCTTCAAACAATTCATACTTGAAAATAAAGTTATTTTATGTTGCTGATTTGGTCATTCACTCATGAACTTTGTATAATTTTATCCTCATTAAAGACAGCAAGTAATCCTTAAAAAGTCAGGAAACAACAGATGCTGGAGAGAATGTGGAGAAATAGGAACACTTTTACACTGTTGGTGGGACTGTAAACTAGTTCAACCATTGTGGAAGACAGTGTGGTGATTCCTCAATGATCTAGAACTAGAAATACCATTTGACCCAGCCATCTCTTTACTGGGTATAGACCCAAAGGATTATAAATCATGCTGCTATAAAGACACATGCACACGTATGTTCATTGCGGCACTATTCACAATAGCAAAGACTTGCAGTCAACCCAAATGTCCATCAGTGACAGACTGGATTAAGAAAATGTGGCACATATACATCATGGAATACTATGCAGCCATAAAAGAGGATGAGTTTGTGTCCTTTGTAGGGACAGCTGGAAACCATCATTCTCAGCAAACTATCACAAGAACAGAAAACCAAATACCACACAAGGAGATCACTTGGACACAGGAAGGGGAACATCACACACCGGGGCCTATTGTGGGGAGGGGGGAGGGGGGAGGGATAGCATTAGGAGATATACCTAATGTAAATGACGAGTTAATGGGTGCAGCACACCAACATGGCACATGTATACATATGTAACACATCTGCATGTTGTGCAACATGTACCCTAGAACTTAAAGTATAATAATAAAAAAAGAAAAGAGACATCAAACAAAATGTACCTTAACAGATACTTGTAATTTCAAGACATTCGTTATCAATGCACATGTTTATAAAATACACTCTGTAATGATACAATGTAAGGGGGTGGATTGCAGCTTTTGGAAAAGAGTCTAAAATGCAATTTGAATATGCTCTTAAAATTAAAAATTCTGAGTGAATTAAAAAAAAAAAACTTCTACTTTTATTATCTTGGAATCACTCTTTGTTGCATGATATTTTCGCAGCATTTCCAACCAGGAAAGTATAATCACATTTAAAGTTATCTTGCTCAGCTGGATCTATTCATTGCAAAGACACATTCAGCATTTTCTTAGAATTGATCTTGTCCGTAAGCAAAACTACACCTCATGATGAACTAAAACAAAGCAAAACAAGACACAATTTCATCCAGAAGAGAGAAGAATGCTAACCTTCTTGTCTCGAACTATTCATACATTCTGTGACTAAGAGAGCTAAACCATCTGTCATGGGAACACCTACAAAAATGATGTTTTTTTTTTTTTTCTGTGTACAAAAGGCTTAGCCTGTTCCATGGTATTGCAGAATGAAAAAGCCTTTATTTTATTTGCTTTTTGAACATTAGAATGATTAAGGGATGGGTTATTTAGAAGTGTGCTTTTTAACTTCCAAACATTTGAATAGTTTCCAGATATATTTTCTGCTACTGGTGTAACTTCACCATGGTCAGAAAAATATTCTATAGGAAAACATTCTGTAGGAATATACAAATTTACAGCTTTTAAAGTTTTATTTTTTAAGTTGAGATCGATCTTGGTGAATGTTCATGAAAAGAATACATATCCCACTGTCATTGAGAAGAGTGTTAGTTGATAGTGTTATTCACATTTCTGTTATTCTCAATAATTATCTATCAAGTCTTTCTGCTGATTACAAGAAAGAGGTGTTGAAATCTCTGACTTTAACTATGGATTGGCCTACTTCGCTTTTCAGTTCTATAATTTTGTGTTTCATATATTTTGAAATACAAGCCCTGCTGTTATGTGTCATCCATTTAAGATTGTTAGGTCTTCTTGATAAATCAGCCCTTTCATCATGATGTATATTTACTATCATTGGTGTATTTCATGTTCTAAAGTCCAGCCACTTTACCTTTCTTTTGGTTAGTGTTAGCATAACCTTTTCAATGGTATAGCTTTTAAGACTTTTAACATTTTAGAGAAAATGTCTTACAATTGCATATAGTTTGCTCTTTCTTTTATACTTAATATAAAAAATCTGTCATTTAATGGGTGAGCTTATACCATTTATATTTAAGATCATTATTGATATGATTGTGCTTAAATTTACCATCTTGCTGCTTTTTTATTTTGTTTTGTTTTTATCTATTCTGTTCTCTTGTTTTCTGCCTGCTTTTGGATTAATTGTTTTTCTATGATTCAATTGTTTCTCTATTACAGCTTATTAGCTACAAATCTTTTTTCCATTTTTTTTAGTCTTACCTTAGGGCTTACAATATAAATCTTTAATTTATCACCATCCGATTTCAAAATACTTACACCGTATGTATAAGAACTTCATAATAGTGCCCTTTCAATTACTCCCTCCCAAACTTTGTGCCAGTGCTGTCATATGTGTTACAATATATCTTATAAACTACTCAAGACATTGTTACTATTCTTTACTAAATGTTAATTATCTTTTAAATAAGTGAAAAATAAAAAAAAGTATGCACTTTAAAATTACATTCTGTTTGCCATTTGAAGCTATTCATTCCTTTGTATAAATCTAAATTTTTATGTCTGGTATTGTTTCTTGTAACTAAAGAAATTCCTTTAACATTTCTTTAAGTTCGGATCTCCAGGCGACGAATACTCTTAGATATTTTCAGGGGAAATATGTTATTTTACCTTCATTTTTGAAAACATATTTTCACGGAACATAGAATTCCAGGGTTTCAGATTTTGTTTTTGGTACTGTCAAAAGGCTGCTCTGCTGTTTTTGCTTTATATAATTTTTTATTAGAAGTATGATGTATTCCTTAACTTTGTTCTATATATAATGTGTCTTTTTTCTCTGTCTTCAAACATTTCTCTTCATCTTTGCATTGTAATTCTTTGAATATTACATATTTAGGCTTTTTACCTCCTTGAGGTTCTCTGAAATTATTGGATCTGTGATTTGATTTCATCATTATTTCTGAAAATTCTCAATCATTGTCTCTGCTATGGCTTCCCTCTTTCTTCCCTCTGGTATTCCAAATATAGTGGCCCATTTTTTATCGCCCACCACTCTTAAGTTCATCTTTTAAAAAATTCTCACTTTTCTTTTTGTGTTTCAGTTTAGGTAATTTCTATTGTCCTATTTTCAATTTTACTTATTTTTTCCTCAACTATTTTGTATCTACTAATAATCTCATAAAAGGAATTCTTCTGACACTACTTTTATTTCTAGTACTTCCATTATATGATTTTTATGGTTTTTAAATATCTGTTCAAATTCCCCATTTAAATGCATGTTTTCTTTTTTTTTTTTTTTTTTTTTTTTTTTTTTTTTTTTTTTTTTTTTTTTTTTTTTATTATACTTTAAGTTCTAGGGTACATGTGCATAACGTGCAGGTTTGTTACATATGTATACTTATGCCATGTTGGTGTGCTGCACCCATCAACTCGTCAGCACCCATCAATTCATCATTTATATCATGTATAACTCCCCAATGCAATCCCTCCCTCCTCCCCCCCTCCCCCCTCCCCATGATAGACCCCAGTGTGTGATGTTCCCCTTCCCGAGTCCAAGTGATCTCATTGTTCAGTTCCCACCTATGAGTGAGAACATGCGGTGTTTGGTTTTCTCTTCTTGTGATAGTTTGCTAAGAATGATGGTTTCCAGCTGCATCCATGTCCCTACAAAGGACGCAAACTCATCCTTTTTTATGGCTGCATAGTATTCCATGGTGTATATGTGCCACATTTTCTTAATCCAGTCTGTCACAGATGGACATTTGGGTTGATTCCAAGTCTTTGCTATTGTGAATAGTGCCGCAATAAACATACGTGTACATGTGTCTTTGTAGTAGACTAATTTATAATCCTTTGGGTATATACCCAGTAGTGGGATGGCTGGGTCATATGGTACATCTAGTTCTAGATCCTTGAGGAATTGCCATACTGTTTTCCATAATGGTTGAACTAGTTTACAATCCCACCAACAGTGTAAAAGTGTTCCTATTTCTCCACATCCTCTCCAACACCTGTTGTTTCCTGACTTCTTAATGATTGCCATTCTAACTGGTGTGAGATGGTATCTCATTGTGGTTTTGATTTGCATTTCTCTGATGGCGAGTGATGATGAGCATTTTTTGATGTGTCTGTTGGCTGTATGAATATCTTCTTTTGAGAAATGTCTGTTCATATCCTTTCCCCACTTTTTGATGGGGTTGTTTGTTTTTTTCTCGTATATTTGTTTGAGTTCTTTGTAGATTCTGGATATTAGCCCTTTGTCAGATGAGTAGGTTGCAAAAATTTTCTCCCATTCTGTAGGTTGCCTGTTCACTCTGATGGTAGTTTCTTTTGCTGTGCAAAAGCTCTTTAGTTTAATTAGATCCCATTTGTCAATTTTGGCTTTTGCTGCCGTTGCTTTTGGTGTTTTAGACATGAAGTCCTTGCCCATGCCTATGTCCTGAATGGTACTACCTAGATTTTCTTCTAGGGTTTTTATGGTATTAGGTCTAACATTTAAGTCTCTAATCCATCTTGAATTAATCTTCGTATAAGGGGTAAGGAAAGGATCCAGTTTCAGCTTTCTACTTATGGCTAGCCAATTTTCCCAGCACCATTTATTAAATAGGGAATCCTTTCCCCATTTCTTGTTTCTCTCAGGTTTGTCAAAGATCAGATGGCTGTAGATGTGCGGTGTTATTTCTGAGGACTCTGTGGGCAAAAACTGGAAAAATTCCCTTTGAAAACTGGCACAAGACAGGGATGCCCTCTCTCACCACTCCTATTCAACATAGTGTTGGAAGTTCTGGCTAGAGCAGTCAGGCAAGAGAAAGAAATCAAGGGTATCCAGTTAGGAAAAGAAGAAGTCAAATTGTCCCTGTTTGCAGATGACATGATTGTATATTTAGAAAACCCCATCGTCTCAGCCCAAAATCTCCTTAAGCTGATAAGCAACTTCAGCAAAGTCTCAGGATACAAAATCAATGTGCAAAAATCACAAGCATTCTTATACACCAGTAACAGACAAGCAGAGAGCCAAATCAGGAATGAACTTCCATTCACAATTGCTTCAAAGAGAATAAAATACCTAGGAATCCAGCTTACAAGGGATGTAAAGGACCTCTTCAAGGAGAACTACAAACCACTGCTCAGTGAAATCAAAGAGGACACAAACAAATGGAAGAACATACCATGCTCATGGATAGGAAGAATCAATATCGTGAAAATGGCCATACTCCCCAAGGTTATTTATAGATTCAATGCCATCCCCATCAAGCTACCAATGACTTTCTTCACAGAATTGGAAAAAACTGCTTTAAAGTTCATATGGAACCAAAAAAGAGCCCGCATTGCCAAGACAATCCTAAGTCAAAAGGACAAAGCTGGAGGCGTCACGCTACCTGACTTCAAACTATACTACAAGGCTACAGTAACCAAAACAGCATGGTACTGGTACTAAATGCATGTTTTCTAATGTTATTACTAGATATTTATTTCTGGGTGATCTTTGAATCTGGTTGTTTGGATTACCTTTTCTCTTGACAATGGAATGTTTTTGCTTGCATTTTTTTCTTTTTGTGTGTGTGTGTCTTAGTGTTTGACTCTGAATACCAGGCACCACGCCGATAGGAAAGGTGCACGCAGTAGTTTTACTAGGAAATGGGCACATCGTTCTTCTGTTCAAAACAGTAGTGTGTGCCTGTGTGTGTGTGTGTGTGTGTGTGTGTGTGTGTGTGTGTATGTCGTCAGTTTTTGAGATGGGTTTAGGATCAGTTAGTAGAGTGAGGGCTTCGGGACCAGAGGGGTTTTAACAACTTTTTGCAGTTTCACCTTTTAGCTTGTTTATATGCTTATGACAAAGAAGGCACTCCACTCTTTCCCTGATCCCAGAAGAAGACTGTTGTTACTTTTTTTCTTTTTATTAAATAAACTTTATTTTTCAGAGAAGTTTTAGGTCTACAAAAAATTGAACAGAAAGCATAGAGAGTTCCCATATTCTCTAATGTGTATGTGCACACACACACATGTTCCACATATACATACTACAACTACACACAGTTTATTATTAGAATGAGTTCTGCTTATTTTTACAATGGATGGGCAAATATTGATACATTAGTTCATTCTCTGTGTAGTACTTTTTCTGTGGGTTTTAACAAATGTATAGCGACAGATCTCTGGCACTACAGGTTGGTAACAGTTGCCCTGTTCTAAGAATCCTCCATGCTCCTCCTAGTCATCCCTCCCTCCCTCCCTCCAGATGCTTGGCAACTGCTGACATTTTTACTGTCTCCATAGTTTTGCCTTTTCTAGAATGTCATATATTTGGAATCACACTGTATATAGTCTTTTTGCATTTGATTCTTTTGCTTAGCAATATGCTTTTAAGATTCTTCCATGTCTTTTCATAGCTTAGTAGCTGATTTCTTTTCATTGCTGGTACTACTCCCTTGTATGGACATCTTACAGTTTGTTCATCTATTCACCTATTGAAGTATGTCTTGATTGCTCAAACAGACTTTATAATTCTCAAGTTCCTCCACATTGAGTCTGCAGAAATTCATGAATTGCAGTCTAAGTGTTCTGACAGGTGCCAGCAGTCTGCTTCTGTTCAGGAACTTCTGTTCCTGGTAAGTGTAGTTCTCTGTGTTCACCTGTTTCCCCAATACTGAGAGCAGATGTTTGTCCTGGGACCTCAGTTCTCTGAAGGATATAAGAGATGATGATTTTCTGCTTGTTCAGCTTTTTGCTTTCCTTGTTGTGAGGATGGGAGTGACAATCTCCAAATTCTTTACACGTCAGACTGGAAACGATACATCTGCTGCTGACTTTTAGTCACTGCTTAATAGCCTCATAGTGAAAGGCAGGGGGATTCTGGATTGTCTTAGCCCACCTGCAGGTTTTGTTACTTTTAGTGTGACTGCTCCTTGAAGGTGAGTCTTCTCCTTCATTTCTCCCCTTCTTCTCTGTGGTAAACAGGCATTGCCAAATATTGGGGGCTGGTCTTTTGTGGGAGAGAGTTTCCTGTTTCTCCCTTACTGGTATGAAAGCTCGAATAGTACTGGTATAGGTGCTGGATCACAGAAGTATTTCTGTTCCTTCTCTAAGGGTGGGAGGACTTTCCATTTTGCCATCTCCCATCAGTGATGGATGTTTACATGACAAATTTGTCTCTTCTCTGCTCTGTGCTTAATTTGTTGGTTTGCTCTATATGAGAAAGGGCAGCCGGAATAGGGAGAGTGTCATACGTTTCCAACAAGTGGTGACTGATCCTTGCAGAAGACTTTCTCTGGACCCCAACTCTGCCCCTATTCTTCTTGTGATCATCCAGCTGAGAACCAATGGAAAAGAGCCTGTGAATGCACGTGAGCTCCCTTTGTGTGTGGGTTCCCTGGAGTTTCTTACTTGTCATTCTAGCAAACAGACAGTCTTCAACAACTCTTTAAAATGTTAGCTGCTTTCTTTTCACCCCATATATATGGCAACCATTCCTCACTCCTGCACTGTGTCTCCAGTTTTTCACACTGTGATCCTTCCTCTCCTTGGATTTTAGGCTGCTCAATTGTCTGCTCTCTGCTAGCTTCAGAGTATGTTATGATTTGCAGGATATCGGGCAACTAAAAAGGTGCTAATATTGTAGCTACTGTTTCCACTTTCCTAGGCAGAAGTAGAATCAGAGGCGATTTTTAATCATCTAAATTGGGTTTTAATTATGGTAGCTTCACCAGCGAGATGTGTTCAGTAAACTCTTCAGAGCTTATTCATTCCAACAACATGATGAGGGTGATAAATGTATTTTATTTCTTTATCTTCATAACAAAATGTTGAAAAAAAAAGGGATGGTATAACTTACAAAAATAACTACAGTTTGCTATGAGACTAAGAAATTGACAGAAATTCATGGTAAAGGATAATAAGGTGAACAATATCATAAGGCCTTATATAATTGGTATAGATGGAAGTGCAAATAAAATATGTCCCCAAGAGAAGAACAAACCATTTTCTCAGGGAAGGAACACAGAAATTTGAAGGAAATTACTCCCTTGAGTCCTCATAAAGAGGCACAGTGTGACATAGTAGATAACAACCAAAACAGCATCCCCAAAATAAATACGTTTTATGTTGTTATGTGTTTCTTACCTGTTCTACGGAAGTCGAGGGCATGATGCCAAACCCCAATTCAGTAAAAGTACTATATAAAAGAAGCAAAAACCCCTACAAAAACAAACAAACAAATCCACATAGGCATTCTTCTCTTAAGTTTTAAATAAGGTCTAGAATGTGAACAGGCAAGGTTGTTGAATGGACTATGCAGCTTTCAAGCAACCCTCTAATCCTCTATAGATATTAGTTTCATAACTGAGATATTAGCTAATGTTGAGGAGAAGTATGTATCCCATAAACACATATATTATACTATGTATATCAAAAAATCCAGAACAGAGTACAGATTATTCTATGATTGTAATTGGGAAAAACACACAGTTACATAGGCTCTTGAGAGCTAAAGCACTCTAAATAATTATGAAGCCTGAACATACGGTCCTCCCAAGCTTGCATTATTAGGAGATACTGAAGAAACATGTGTGAAGAGTCAAGATTCCCTGCTGCATGGGAACCTGAGGGTTTAAGGCCCTAAGGGGTGATTCTATGAACCTTACACCAGTGTCATGTAAAACACAGGCCATAGCGTATTTTAAATTTTTCATTAAATCTGAAAATTGATATATTTTTATTCAGTTTGCAAATATGACCCTCTGTATTGGATTCTCCTTTGTAAGTGCAATAATCTGTATTTATTTCTCTTCTATGTGGTTTCCTACAATCACTCTAACAGAATTTGAAGCCTCTATATGAGACAAAGGGTGTCATTATTTTAAAAGTACCTAAGCCTATGTCTGACAGAAATGACTTCCCTAGATGAAGTGGGAAAACAGAACTTCGTCTGTTATACATTTATAATAATCAACCCTTTGGTTGAGACATGGCATGGAAATGAAACATACTTTGGATCTTGTATTTTTAGTGATAAATGAAGTCACAATTAGCAAAGCTAAAAGGATAACATCAGTTTATACCATCATTTTTACTGTGAGAAATCATTATTTTTTGATGAGGAGCTAATACAACCACATAGACCACTTTAGGTGATATTTGGAAAGTTGATATCTATGTTTAAGGCATAGATGGTAAACACCTCAGTCTTTTTGTTAAAAGCAGAAAACGCACCTTGGAGGAATAAAATTAAAACTCTGTCCAATGGAAACAATTTCTTTTTCTTATTATTTCTCATCTACCTCTAAGGGGCACAGTAAGATAATTAAGCACCAGGATGGGCCAAAATAACAGAAATGTTATTTTTGAAAATGTCAAATTTCACTTTAAACACTATAACTTATTCTACTTTTAGGTAGAGAAAAACTTCACGTTGACACAATTAAGTCATGTATATGATAAAGAAAAAGTCCATGTGGAAGAAACAAGTAGAAATTAGCATATTTCTGCCATTGGCTACACATTTGAAACGGAAGCATTCTGTCAAATTTCAGAATAAGTGAGTGTCCAATGCCAACAAATCAGTATTTGACATGAAACAGGGTTGATAGTAAGTATTAGAGATGTGCATTTTTATTAATTAGACAGTGCTCTGACAAAATTTCATCCAGCTGACAGCAGGTTAGAATTTCAGCTCCTATATTTTCTAATGTTAACTATGCCTCAGACACTACAGATAGGCCTGGGAAACCCTCAAATCATTCGGCAAATTTTTAACAATATTCTGTAAAATAGGAAAATCAATCAACCTCACAGCAGCAGCTTGAAGAGGAATGACCTCAGTGCTAAGGAAAACTGTATTATTGGCTATACTGATAATTTTAATAGAATATCACTACGTCTTAAGAAAATACAGATTGTGACAGTTCTCAAGGCTCAGAATAAATCTAAATGAGGATTTTCTCACATGGAAGAAATGAGAAAATATGTCATAATGTTTTTGAGTATTTCAGGGGAAGCTGCCAAGAAGAATCCTGGTATGAACACTGGAACAGGAAGTTAGAGACCAACGTTAAAGGCCAGTAGGGCTCCAAATATTTATGGTTTTTTGTTTTTTTGTTCCTTTCCACTTCTTGAATATTTCATTAAGATCATCTTTCTTCTACCAAAAAAACACCTTTCCTATATCCCTTAGACCAGATGTGTGGGTCACACATTTTTTCTTACTTTTTTTTGGTCTTAATTTTTTTTTTTTTCTTCTATCCTTATTCTGGAAATATATTTGTGATGGATTTGGATGCTAGATTGACAGATTTTTTTTTCCTACTACCATTATATTCTATCTCTCTCTTTTTTGTTTTACCATGAAAATAACTTTTCTGGCCGGATGCGGTGGCTCACGCCTTTAATCCCAGCACTTTGGGAGGCCAAGGCGGGCAGATGACGAGGTCAGGAGATCGAGACCATCCTGGCTAACAAGGTGAAACCCTGTCTCTACTCAAAAAAAAAAAAAAAAAAAAAATTAGCCAGGCGTGGTGGCTGGCGCCTCTAGTCCCAGCTACTCCGGAAGCTGAGACAGGAGAATGGTGTGAACTCGGGAGGTGGAGCTTGCAGTGAGCCGAGATGGCGCCACTGCACTCCGGAGCCATACTCTGTCTCAAAAAAAAAAAAAAAAAAAAAAAAAAAAGAAAGAAAAAAGAAAAACGAAAATCACTTTTCTTCTTTTATCTGGAACATGTAAATATACATAAACTTCTGAAATAAACGTAAGATGTTAAGTTAACTTTTTTGTAAACCTTAGCTTTACACCCACCTTCCCCCATCCACAAAAGTATGGTTCTCTTCTGGGACAGGGGACTAGGAGTGGGTTGGTGAATATGCAATTTCTGAAAGATCTCATTTTGTAAAGATAAATATTTATTTTTTAAATTATACTTTAAGTTCTGGGACACATGTGCAGAACATGCAGATTTGTTACATAGGTATACATGTGCCATGGTGGTTTGCTGCACCCATCAACCCGTCATCTATGTTAGGTATTTCTCCTAATGCTATCCCTCCCCTTGCCCCCAACTCCCTGACAGGTCCCAGTGTGTGATATTCCCCTCCCTGTGTCCATATATTCTCATTGTTCAATTCTCACTTACGAGTGAGAATATGTAGTGTTTCGTTTTCTGTTCCTGTGTTAGTTTGCTGAGAATGACGATTTCCAGCTTCATCCAGGTCTCTGCAAAGGACATGAACTCATTCTTTTTTATGACTGCATAGTATTCCATGATGTATATGTGCCACATTTTCTTTATCCAGTCTATCTCTGATGGGCATTTGGGTTGGTTCCAAGTCTTTTTACAGAATGGGAGGATATTTTTGCAATCTATCCATCTAGCCAAGGGCTAATATCCAGAATATACAAGGAACTTAAACAAACTTACAAGAAAAAAACAAACAACTCCATCAAAAAGTGAGTGAGGGATATGAACAGACACTTTTCAAAAGAAGACATTTATGCGGCCAGCAAACATATGAAAAAAAGCTTGTCATCACTGGGCATTAGAGAAATGCAAATCAAAACCACAATGAGATACCATTTCATACCAGTTAGAATGGTGATCATTAAAAAGTGAGAAAACAACAGATGCTGGAGAGGATGTGGAGAAACAGGAACAATTTTACACTGTTTATGGGAGTGTAAATTAGTTCAACCATTGTTGGAGACAGTGTGGTGGTTCCTCAAGGATCTAGAACTAAAAATGCCATTTGACCCAGCGATCCCATTACTGGGTACATACCCAAAGGATTATAAATCATTCTAATATAAAGACACATGCACACGTATGTTTATTGTAGCACTACTTACAAAAGATAAATATTTCTAACAAATAATGTGACAATAAATTATGAGGGAAAGTAGGCGTGAATGGGAGGAGGCAATACATCTAAGGTGCTTTTCTCTTCCGATAATATCTCAAGATAGGTACATGTGTCCCAGCAAAATAAAATGTTTTCATTAATTATTTCTGAATGATAGGATTATTTAGTTTAGCTTTTTTACTCTCTGAATTTTCTACATAGCAGTCATTTTATTTTATACTAAAAAATGGCTTCTTAAAAATTATCTTATACTCTTTAACGTTTGCTCATCAACGTATTTTTCCTTTTCTCAATGTGCAATTTAAAATTACTCTGTGTGTATTGTTTACACTTTCCCTTTTTAATTTAGAGAAATATTAAGTAGAGGATATGTGTGTGTGTGTGTGTGTGTGCATATATATGTATGTATTTAAATTTGGGATTGTCCAACTATTTGTCTTGCTAGTTCTTCATTTTGAAGATCAACAGCTTTATGTTACTTGAGTCATAGTACTTAGGAGAAATCTTATTATGGCTATTATACCTGTCATAAATAATGCAATATTGACCTAACTAGCCAATAGCATTCTGAAAACTCTTTCAAGGAAAAATATTGATGAAGTTAAATGAATCTTAGTGGCCAATATTTACATTATCACTATCCACTCTGCATTTTCAGTTATTCATTTATCCTCTATACAAGAAGAACAAATTTGATCATTTGTTCAATGCTTTCAGTAACTTTGGGTTCATGTACATGTTCTAAATTACATAATCTTTTGGATATTCTTGGCAAATAAGTTACTTTTTTTCATGTTCAGTTTCATATCAATGCTAACGCTTTCTATACCTATACAAAGTAGTTGTGGATTTATTTTTATATTTATGGAAAAATGAAAATCATCTGAAATAAAAGTCGTATCCAAATAGTTAATCCTTGGGAATTGCCTGCTGTGTACTTCAGAATTTTTAATGTTTGAATGGTCAGCCAGATATTGGATCCCACTCTGATACAAAGCAAGAAATCATTTAGGGTATTCCTGAAGCCTCTGTGTGTGATCAGATGACTCTCATTGGGGAATAGTTAGATGGACAGTCTCTGATTAATTGATTCTCAGGTCAGAAACTTGTGCAAAAGCTAACAGTTCTCATGGCACCCTGCTTCTAATAAACTACTGACGAAATGTATAAAAAATATTATTGTATCATCTCTTTCATTTTCTGCCTTATGAATGTATTTATATAAAAAGTCATTTGACAAGTTACCATTAATAAATAAATTTTCCTGTGCCTCCCAGATATTTCCAGAGGGCTCATCATAAAATGAATTTGAAGGATTTCTTCGGGATACACAGGATGGTGTGAGTTTAGAAACTGTAATCTCTATCTTACCATTACATTCAGCC
Source organism: Rhinopithecus roxellana (assembly GCF_007565055.1). NCBI lineage: Eukaryota > Metazoa > Chordata > Mammalia > Primates > Cercopithecidae > Rhinopithecus > Rhinopithecus roxellana. The sequence continues at coordinate 87,562,463 of NC_044554.1, forward strand.
ATGATAGAGCAAGAATATCATTGATCACTTCAAATATATATAAGTGATTGCCTCACCATGACACTTGTGAAGATTACAGGCCAGTCATTTTGCAGAATGTTTCTCATTTTTCATTTCTCATGATTTGATTCATATTGGAACTTAGCAAGAACATTACATATGGGATGCTGTGATCTTTTTGTTGTATCCCATCTGGTAACATACGTTTGATTACTTATAATTGGTAATACAAATGTAATTGAAGGCTAAAAAACTATGCTTAAAATACTAAAGAAATGGAAAACCAGGAAGATGAGCCTAGCAATTGAAACCATATTTCTTATAGAAATGTATGACAATTCTAGTGTTTCTTTTGGCTTCTGCTTTCAGTGGAGGCATTGAGAAGCTGACAAGCTGAGTGCAGATGTTAACCCCCTTGTAAGGCTAATGAGACAAAAATTGTTCTCAAAAAGGAGGGATAGATATCCTGGAATTATCATCCAACATTAAGTTGAGGCCACAAAAGGGTAAGAATTATTTGAAATAGACCTTTCCTCAAAGGGTTGGAAACACAGATTCCAGGCAAATCAATCCCTGCTTTGATTAATGTAGTTTTACAGATTACATACCTATATATACAGAAAACTCAAAAGCCTTCTCTCTGTGTGTTATAAGATATTGCCAGTTTGCTAAGTTTGTGGTATACAAGGTAAAAATGTGTGTAAATTGAGTATCTATATGATACTAATAAGCAGAACAACATTTTTTTAAAAGGCACATCTTTTAATGAAGGTTCAGTAATATAAAGAAATTACTTATCTCTAGAATGATTTAAATTTATTAAAATTAACAAAAACATTATAACTTTACATGGAAATCAAATGCCAAAAGATGGCCAAGACATGTAATTGTCTCTTAATGTTGGTTTTCATTTATTTTGTGTAAATGGCTCGGACTGTGATTGCTGGGTTATGTAGTCAGTGCTTGTTTCCTTTTCTAAGAAACTGCCGAACAGCCTTCCAAGGCAGCTGTACCATTTTGCAGTCCCATTTGCCAGAGTTCAGTAGTTCCAGTGTTTTAAAAATCAATTCTAATATATGAGTAATGGGATATTTCACTGTGGTTTTAATTTGCATTTCCCTAATGCCGGGAAAATGTTTTCAAAAGAAATTCCTAAAGAATAATAAACACACGCTTCATCCACCAAGAGATGACTGAGAGGCAGCTGGCAATAAGTATCGACTAAGTTCAACTGTAAATCTAAGACTTAAAAAAAGTATCTCTAAGGGGGAAAAGTAGTATATAAATGATAGATGATTTGGTTAAGTAGAAATAACAACTTAAAATTGGAGGAAAAGAGTGAGAGAGAAAAATGTTGTATAAGCTTATTAATTTATGACGTGGATAGATAACACTCAAAGAAAATATTTAAAGATGATTAAACAAAAAGTAGAAACTAAAAGAAGGGCTCAGTACATTATCAATGGTGTTATAAAAGGCTTCTACTTGAATAAAAACATGAAGCTTTATCAGGACACAGAAGACAATACCCCAAAATATGGCATTTTGATATGCTGGGTGCTGTGAATTTAAAGAAAAGTGAAAGGCCTCAGAAATAAGACTCAGAACCGAAGTCTCTCTGTGACCTTCTGCCCCACTCTCTCTGATCCTCTTTCATTCCTGAAGCACCAGAGCCCCTTGTCCTTATCTGACTACAATCTTTATTTCCAAAAGTAACTCAATTATCTTAAGATTCCTTTCTTAGAAATCTCAACAAATAACCAGAAAAGATTACCCACTGGAAAAGAGAAGAAACAGGGAGTCCTCCCCATACCCAGATTTTTTTCATCTGTTGTTCTGAGGGCAGCTTGAGAGATTATCTGGAAAGCTTTATCTGCATAATAAAACTGCCTTTGTTCACAGTGAAGTTTCACCCCTCACTTTCCCACCACCTCCCTCAGACCTCAAACAACTTTGTCCCGGGTCCTTGTTCTTTGGACTCATTCATTTCTCCTGAAAATTATTTACTCCTACACACCCTATATGCCCTTTCTCTATGAGGAAGCATGTATAAGCACCTGGACCACATTGGGTTTTTGGGTTTCGCTCTACTGTGATCTTCCCTCATGCACTTCAATGAAATTCTGTATGAATTTTCCTCCTACTAATCTGTCTTTTGTCAGTTCATTTTCTGTGAACCTTCAGAGGGCTGAGGGGATGCTTTTCCTATAGTTTCATATACACCAAAAAAAAAAATTACAAGTAAAAATCAAACAAAGCAAACCACATAAAGGAAAAATTACAATAAATATAATGCACTGCACAATATATTTAGGGACCTAACATATTATGATACCATTGATGTTAATCATACCAGTTAAATTTATAAATGTTAATTTGCTTAACTCACAAGCAAAAAAAATTAAAATTGGCTCAAAACCAAATTTGATGTTATTTACGAAAGACACACCTAACACAAATTGAGAAAAACTGAATTAGGATGGACAACACTATAGAAGTTTATGCAAACAAATGGAAAGCATTTGATGTAATCCTGATATCAGAAAAGGAAGCCAGAACATTAAAGAATCCAAAGAATATTCTGCTATTGAAAGGTCACATTTCACATTAAAATAAAGTATTTATGAATGTCTATGCATCACACAACACAACATGCATTTTATAAAGCAGAAAGGATAGATGATACAAAAATGAAAACACTACAATTAGACTTTTAATTGAAATTATGGCAAGATAACACAAGCCAACAAATAATTAATACATAACAGACATAAACAATAAAAATCTGGAAGATTCATGTTATGTGTATATGTGTGAAAGAGCTTTGTATTCCAATAATAGTAAATCCACCATTGTTTTCAAAATAATACTTTGAGATTTTAATAGAACACACAAACATTTTTGATAGTCAATTTTTATGCAGGAAATCTCATCAAATTCCATGGGAGTAGAAAAAAACAGTTATCACATTCTGTAAAACAAGAAAGTAATAAAATCAAGAAAAAATGCCACATATTTTAAGATTTTCTAACTCTATTAATCAACTTTTAGTTCTAAATATATATAAAATTTAAATTTCCAGATTTATTTTTTTCTTTGTTTTTTTGAGATGGAATCTCTCACTGTCCCCCAGGCTGGAGTGCAGTGGCACGATCTACGCTCACTGCAACCTCTGCTCCTGGGTTCAAGCCATTCTCCTGCCTCAGTCTCCCTAGTAGCTGTGACTGTAGGTGCCCACCACTATGTCCGGCTAAATTTTTTTATATTTTTAGTAGAGACAGGGTTTCACTGTGTTAGCCAGGATGGTCTCAATCTCCTGACCTCATGATCTGTCCACCTCGGCCTCCCAAAGTGCTGCGATTACAGGCGTGAGCCACCTCTTCCAGCCCAGATTTCTTAAAACAACAGTAACATACTACATGTTAGACTCTTTGAGATAAAAATAAGACAGCTTCTGAAAAAAATTTATAAACTTAGATGCAGAAATATAAATGAAAGAATAAGAGAAAGAAAATGCCTAATTCAAAAAAGACAGAGAGCAAAAGAGAAAAGTAAAACAAAGAAGAAAATAATAAATGCAAAATCAAAAATGAATGAGGAAGAGAATGAAAAATCGGCAGAACTGCAAAACAAATCATAACATTGATTCTTAAATTTTCAGCAACATAGATAAACCAACACATAAGGAAGCAAAAATGGAAAGTCATAAATATTCAGATGTTGTCACAATAAGTAGAAAATAATGATTCAAAATGAAAAATGTTTCTAAAATATTAGATAAATTTTAGTAATTTTTTGAAAATAAATTTGGAAACAGGTAAAACTGATAATTTCTTAGGAAATTTTAGTATGCTATAATTGACTCCACTTAGAAAAGACATTTTCTATGAAAAAAAAATTGAGAACATTATTCAAGAACATCCACATGAAAAAAGTAGGCCCAGATTTTTTACACAAGAATTTTACAAACTTTTCTAAGACAGATAGTTCTAATAATACACAAAGTGTTTCAGAGATCAAGAAATGAAGAAAACTCAACTTGCCATAAACAAATAAAATATTCACATTCTAATCTGGTAAGGATAGCAAAAAAATAAATTTTCATATAAATCATGCCTTTTTATAGTAATGTGAAATTCCTAAAGAAAATATTTGCCAACATAATCCAATAGCATTAAAAAATACACCAATATGAAGAGGAATTTAGGAATGTAGAATGTGCTCAATATTAGGAAGCTATTATTATAATTCATTGTATTAATTCATCTAAGACAAAATAATACAGTTATTTTCACTCACATCCGTGTGAAGAGACCACAAAACAGGCTTTGTGTGAGCAACATGGCTGTTTATTTCACCTGGGTGCAGGCAGGACTGAGTCCGAAAAGAGTCAGTGAAGGGAGACAGGGGTGGGGCCATTTTATAGGATTTGGGTAGGTAAAAGAAAATTACAGTCAAAGGGGTTTTTTCTCTTTTGGGCAGGGGTGGGGGTCACAAGGTGCTCAGTGGGGGAGCTTTTTGAGCCAGGATGATCCAGAAGAAGGAATTTTACAAAGTGATGTCATCAATTAAGGCAGGGACCAGCCATTTTCACTTCTTTTGTGGTGGAAGGTCATCAGTTAAGGCAGGAACAGGACATCTGGATGTATATGTACAGGTCACAGGGGATATGATGGCTTAGCTTGGGCTCAGAGGCCTGACATTCCTGTCTTGTTATTTTAATAAGAAAAATGAAATAGTGGTAAAGTGTTTGGGTGGTGAACATTTTTGGGGGTGGTATGGAGAGATAATGGGTGATGTTTCTCAGGATTGCTTTGAGTGGGATTAGGGGCGGCGTGGGAACTTAGAGTGGGAGAGATTAAGCTGAAGGAAGATTTTGTGGTAAGGGGTGATATTGTGGGGTTGTTAGAAGAAACATTTGTTATATAGAATTGTTGGTGATGGCCTGGATATGGTTTTGTATGAATTGAAAAACTAAATGGAATAAGAGAAGGAGAAAAACAGGTATTAAAGGACTAAGAATTGTAAGGACCCAGGACATCTAATTAGAGAGTGCCCAAGGAGGTTCAGCATAGCCCTGCCAGCAAAGATTATTTACTTTAAGAGGAAGTTAAGAGTGGCAGTTTGGGGATAGCACCAGGAGATATCAGCTGTGATGGCTTGGAGAAACAGTGTAAACTGGCAGTGTAAACAAGAGCAGGGCATTTATGAGTAGTTGAGAATGGTGAATAGGAGTATGCCTAGACAGAAGAGAGTAGGGATGACAAGGTTTTTGGGCATGTTCCAAGTTGGGCTGGTGTCTGGAATGAGACTGGGGCCTAATAAAAAGGAGGGTCCATACAGGAGCTCAAATGGGCTGTACCCTGTAGCATCCCGAGGACAGGCCCAAATTCTGAGAAGGGCAAGTGGTAAAAGTATTATTCGGTCCCTTTTAAGTTGGTGGCTAAGCTTGGTAAGGTGTGTTTTTAAAAGACCATTACTCCGTTTTACCTTTCCTGAAGACTGAAGATGGTAAGGAATATATAGGTTTCACTGAATACCAAGAACCTGAAAAACTGCTTGGGTGATTTGACTCATAAAGGTTGGTCTGCTATCAGACTGTATAGAGGTGGGAAGGCCAAATCGAGGAATTATGTCTGACAGAAAGGAAGAAATGACTGTGGTGGCCTTCTCAGACCCTGTGGGAAAGGCCTCTACCTATCTAGTGAAAGGGTCTACCCAGACCAAGAGGTATTTTAGTTTTCTGACTCGGGGCATGTGAGTAAAGTCAATTCACCAGTCCTGGGCAGGGGCAAATCCCCAAGCCTGATGTATAGGGAAGGGAGGGGGCCTGAGAAATTCCTGAGGAGTAGTAGAATAGCAGATGGGAACACTGAGAAGTGATTTCCTTGAGGATAGATTTCCACGATGGAAAGGAAATGAGAGGTTCTAAGAGGCAGGCCAGCCGCTTGTAACCTACATGGAAGAGGTTATGAAATGACGACAGAATAGAATGGGCCTGTCAGGCTGGGAGGAGATATTTTCCTTGGTCCAAGAACCATTTGCCTTGTGTGGGAAGAGATTGATAGGTGGAAGTTTCAGTTGGGGAGGAGGTGGGAGTGGCCAGATGAGAAGGAGAAAAACTGGCTGTGAGGGACAGAAATTGGAATGCTAGCTGCTTGTCTAGCCACCTTATCAGCATAAGTGTTGTCCTGAGCAGTGGTGAGAGGAAGAAAATAGATTTTGGAAGTTATGAGAATGGTAGAGAGTGAGTTGAGCATAGTTTGTGATTTTTAGGGCCTCTAAAAGTATTAAAGCAGCAGCAGCCGCCACCTCACGCAGACATGAGGGCTAGGCTAAAACAGTAAGGTTAAGTTGTTTGGACAGAAAGGCTACAGGGCACGGTCCCAACTCTTGTGTGAGAATTCTGACCTCACTAAGCATGCCTAGGAGGGAAAGGAGTTGTTGTTTTGTAGAAGGGATTGGGGTTTGGGAGATTAGCCGGACACGATCAGCAGGGAGAGCACGTGTATTTTTATGAGAATTATGCCAAGACAGGTAAAAGATGAGGAAGAAATTTGGGCTTGACTGAAGTAATGGGGGCTGTCTGTGAAGCCTTGTGGCAGTACAGCCCAGGTAATTTGCTGAACCTGATGGGTGTCAGGGTCAGCCCAAGTGAAAGCGAAGAGAGGCTGGGATGAAGAGTGCCAAGGAATAGTAAAGAAAGTATGTTTGAGATCCAGAACAGAATAATGGGTTGTGGAGGGAGGTATTGAGGATAGGAGAGGATATGGGTTTGGCATCACGGGGTAGATAGGCTAAACAATTTGGTTGATAAGGCACAGACCCTGAACTAACCTGTAAGGCTTGTCTGGTTTTAGCACAGGTAAAATGGGGGAATTGTAAGGGGAGTTTATAGGTTTTAAAAGGCCATGCTGTAGCAGGTGAGTGATAACAGGCTTTAATCCTTTTAAAGTGTGCTATGGGATGGGATATTGGCATTGAGTGGGGTAAGGGTGATTAGGTTTTAATGGGATGGTAAGTGGTACATGATCGGTCACTAAGGAGGGAGTAGAGGTATCCTACACTTGTGGGTTAAGGTGGGGAGATACAAGGGGAGGATGTGAAGGAGGCTTTGAACTGGGGGAAAAGGCAGCAATGAGGTGTGGCTGTAGCCCAGGAATAGTCAGGGAAGCAGATAATTTAGTTAAAATATCTCAGCCTAATAAGTGAACTGGGCAGGTGGGGATAACTAAAAAGGAGTGCTTAAAAGAGTATTGTCTAATTTGGCACCAGAGTTGGGAGTTTTAAGAGGTTTAGAAGCCTGGCCATCAATACTTACAACAGTTATGGAGGCAAAGGAAATAGGCCCTTGAAAAGAAGGTAATGTGGAGTGGATAGCCTCCGTATTGATTAAGAAGGGGAAAGATTTACCCTCCACTGTGAAAGTGACCCAAAGGGTCTGTGATGGTCCTGTAGGCTTCCAAGGTGATCAGGCAGTGTCAGTCTTCAGCCACTAAGCCAAGAAGGTCTCAGAAGGAGTCAGTCAGAGAGCCTTGGGCCAGAGTTCCAGGGGCTCTGGGAGTAGTTGCTGGGCGAGTTGAACAGTCCGATTTTTCGTGGGGTCCTGCATAGATGGGACACGGCTTAGGAGGAATCCTGGGCTGTGGACATTCCTTGGCCCAGTGGCCAGATTTCCAGTACTTGAAGCAAGTTCCTGTGGGAGGCAGTCCTGGAGGAACCCCTGGCCACTGCGGTTCAGGCATTTGGAAGTTCTTGTGTGCTGGAGATGTGGCTGGGGTTTGTCTCACAGTGGAGACAAGGAATTGCAACTCAGAAATATGTTGATACTTGGCTGCCTTTAGTCTATTATTATACACCTTGAAGGCAAGGTTATTTAAGTCCTGTTGTGGGGTTTCAGGGCTGGAATTTATTTTTTGGAATTTTATTTAATGTCGGGAGTGGATCGGGTAATAAAATGTATATTGAGAATAAGACAGCCTTTTGACCTTTTAGGGTCTAGGACTGTAAAGCATCTCAGGGTTGCTGCCAAACGAGCCATGAACTGGGCTGGGTTTTTCATATTTGATGAAAAAGAGCCTAAACACTAACTGATTTGGGAGAGGTCAGATAAAGAAAGAGGAAGCATTAACCTTGACTATGTCTTTAGCTCCAGTCACCTTTTTAAGAGGAAATTTCTGGGCAGGTGGGGAGGGCTAATCGTGGAATAAAACTGTAAGCCAGACCGGGTGTCAGGAGGGTAGGTGATAAAAGGATTATAGGGTGGGTGAATGGAGGCTGAGGAAAAATTGGGACCCAGTTCAGCCTGGCGAGGAGCAGCCTAGAGAGGAGGGGAGAGGTCAGATGGGTCTGTAGAAAAGGAAGATTAGAAAGACTCAGCGATGCTTGGGGTTGGGACTGAGTGGACAGACGGGAGGGAAAGAGGGAAGATTTGGGAGGAATTGCAATGGGAACAGAGGCTAGGGAGGGATCGATGTGTAAAAGGATGCCTGGACGTCAGTCACCTCAGGCTGTTTGCCTATTTTACGACAAGAATTATTTAGATCTTGCAGGATGGAAAAAATCGAAAGTGCCATTTTCTGGCTATTTGGAACCACTGTTGAGTTTGTATTGGGTTCAAGTGGCATTGCAGAAGAAAATAAGGTGCTTAGGTTTTAGGTCAGGTGTGAGTTGAAGAGGTTTTAAGTTTTTGAGAACACAGGCTAAGGGAGAAGAGGGAGGAATGGAGGGTGGAAGGTTGCCTATAGTGAAGGAGGCAAGTCTGGAGAAAAGAGAGGGTAGAGACATGGAGAGAAGGGGTCGGGGGTTCTTGCCCTCCAGGAAAATGGAGAGGGGTAGAGACATGGAGAGAAGGGGTCGGGGGTTTCTTGCCCCCCAGAAAAGCGGTACTTGCCATTAAGGGTGAAGGACCAAGGCAGGTGTCGCTGCATAGTCAGACACTTCTGAAACGTGGATGAATAATCAGGAAGGCATCCCCACACATTTAAACACCAAGGAAAGACTGTGTTTCTGAGTCCATGACTGGTGCCAGAGTTTTGGGTTCACGTATAAAACACGTCTCTTTCGTCTCTACTAGAAAAGGAAAGGAACTGAAATTAAGAGAAGGGAGAGATGGAAGTGCGGCACCAAGATTGAAAGGAGAAAGAGGTTGAGGGATAGTGAGAGAGGTTGAGGTATAGTGAGAGAGGTTGGAGAAGAGAGTAGGGAGGCCACTTACCCGATTTAAAATTGGTGAGATGTTCCTTGGGCTGGTTGGTCTGAGGACCAGAGGTCGTAGGTGGATCTTTCTCATGGAGCAAAGAGCAGGAGGATAGGGGATTGATCTCCCAAGGGAGGTCCCCAGATCCAAGTCACAGCACCAAAACTTCACTCACATCCGTGTGAAGAGACAACCAAACAGGCTCTGTGAGCAACAAGGCTGTTTATTTCACCTGGGTGCAGGTGGGCTGAGTCCAAAAGGAGAGTCAGTGAAGGGAGATAGGGGTGGGGCTGTTTTTAAAGATTTGGGTAGGTAAAGGAAAATTACAGTTAAAGGGGGTTGTTCTCTGGCGGGCAGATTTGGGGAGTCACAAAGTGCTTAGTGGGGGAGGTTTTTGAGCCAGGATGAGCCAGGTGAAGGAATTTCACAAGGTAATGTCATCAGTTAAGGCAGGGACTGGCCATTTTCACTTATCTTGTGGTGGAATGTCATCAGTTAAGACAGGAACAGGCCATCTGGATGTGTACGTACAGGTCACGGGGGACATGATGGCTTAGCTTGGACTCAGAGGTCTGACAGTTATCTCTATAGAACTTGAAAAAGTCTTTAAATCTTTAAATGCTTATTAATGTTGGCTGGGCATGGTGGCTCATGTCTGTAATTCCAGCACTTTGGGAGGCCGAGGCGGGTGGATCATGGGTCAGGAGATCGAGACCATCCTGGCTAACATGGTGAAACCCCGCCTCTACTAAAAATACAAAAAAAAAAAAAAAAATTAGCCAGGCATGGTGGCGGGTGCCTGTAGTCCCAGCTACTCAGGAAGCTGAGGCAGGAGAATGGTGTGAATCCAGGAGGCGGAGTTTGCAGTGAGCTGAGATTGCACCACTGCACTCCAGTCTGGAAGACACAGCGAGACTCTGTCTCAAAAAAAAAAAATGCTTATTAATGTTTGAAGCATCAATAAAATGGAAGTTGAAAGGTAACTCTTTAACATAATAGAATGTGTTAATATATCTATCTCAAATCCAGCAGCTTACTTAATGAGAAAATGTTATAGGCTTTTTTGCTCCATTTTTTTAAAGCAAAAATTCCATTATGAGGTACCAGTATTTTGAGAAATTTAGCTACTATATTAAGATATGAGGAAAAAAATTGGTGTTATATCAATTTGAATTAAATTTTTAAATTTTTGTATTTGCTAGTAAAATAACTAGAAAAAACTAGAAATTCATTGGTAAAAATTCCTTGAACAATTTTTTAAAATTAATAAAAAATCAACAGATTTTATATGATCAAAATAAAAATCTAAGATGAAATAAAGTAAAAAAAGTGTCTTTTATTATGGAAAGAACAACAACAAAATCTCTAAAATATGCTGGTAGCAGAAATTACAGCAAGAAATATGACAAACCTATAAAGAAAACATTAAAGTAGCTTCCCTAGCAAAACTTAAAAAAAAAAGAATTGATGTATGCAGACAAGAATGCCACACAAAATGATGCCTCTTTCGCATAAGGATTACTTTGAGCTGATTATTTTGAGAAACTGCAGATACAAGAGAAGCTCTGAAAACAAAGCAGAAGATACCATTTTGTAAGGGCAATTTACATCTCTAAAGGAGATCTCCTTTTGTGAGAGTGTCTCTCTCTGTACCAGGGAGAGAAGGATGCCTGTAAATAGATTTTCTTGTCAATGAAGAAGGCACAGGCTTACATCAGCATAAAAACTTTACCCTCATTTGCCATGCTTTTTCTGGTCACCTCCCCTTTATTGCTCACCCTAAACATCCTTCCTTCTTATAGTGGAAAACAGAATTTAAGCCTGAAATCAAAGCCACTTTTTTGAGATTTCCTCATTTCTCAAAGTATTTTCCATGTGTACATGAAATGTATATGTATGAAACTTTCATTTATTTTTCTTTTGCTAATCTGTCTTTTGTTGCAGGGTCCATTTCAAGTAAAACTATGAAAAGTAGAGAAAAATGTATTTTTTCCTAGTCTATGAATGAACAGCTACATACTTTCTTTCTAGGACATATGATAGTAAGGGAAGAGAGAGACCTTCTCATATTGTTTTTTATATTGTTTTATACTTAGTACCTGTTTTAAGAAGAAACAAGGAAGTGAAACCAAAGGCAGGCAGCCTAGCCCCAGGCACCAGACCCAAAACCACACCCGAAACCAGGCCTGGGCCTGCCTGGCCTAAACGTAGTAGTTAAAAATCAACTCATGACTTAACAACCGATGTTATCCATAGATTCTAGACATTGTATGGAAGAACATTGTGAAACTCCCTGCTCTGTTCTCTTTCACTTTGACTACTGGTGCATGAAGCCCCTGTCATGTACCCCCTAGATTGTTCAATCAGTCATGATCCTTTCATGTGAAATCTTTAGTGTTGTGAGCCCTTAAAAGGGACAGAAATTGTGCACTCGGGGAGCTTGGATTTTAAGGCAGTAGCTTGCCGATGCTCTCAGCTGAATAAAGCCCTTCCTTCTACAACTAGGTATCTGAGGGGTTTTGTTTGTGGCTGGTCCTGCTACATTTCTTGGTTCCCTGACCAGGAAGTGAGGTGACTGACAGACGGCCAAGGCAGCCCCTTAGGTGACTTAAGCCTGCCCTGTGGAGCATCCCTGTGGGGGACTCTGGCCAGCCTGAGTGACATGATTCAAAGAGCGCTCCCAGGTAGGCAATTGTCCTGGTGGAATGCCTCGCCAGAGCAGTATGTAGCAGGCCCCCGCAGAGGATTAACACAGTGGCTGAACACCAGGAAGGAACTGGCCCTTGGAGTCTGGACATCTGAAACTTGGTAAGACTAGTCTTTGGAATTTGCCCACTCCATCTGATTGGAAGTGTGGCCTGATCACGCACTGTGTGCCTGCATTGGCACTTTTGTTCTGGTTTTGACTTGACTTGAATTGCATGATACTTTGGTTTTAGTTCTGACTTGGCTTGAATTTCTGGATACTCTAGTTTTGGTTTCACTTTTAGTTTGGTACAAACTGTAAAGGTGTGTGTGTGCCCTCTTTACCCATTCTTTGTTTTGTGGTGAGTGTGTGGTGTGAGCGTGATATTTTGTCTTGAGAAAACATGGGTCAGGCACAAATTAAGTTCACCCCATTAGGGACTATGTTAAAGAATTTCAAGAAAGGATTCAAAGGAGACTAAGGAATCACTATGACTTCAGGAAAACTTAGAACTTTGTGTGAAATAGACTGGCCAGCATTAGATGTAGGTTGGCCATCAGAAGGAAGCCTGGACAGGTCTCTAGTTTCAAAGGTATGGCACAAAGTAACTGGCAAGCCAGGACACCCAGATCAATTCCCAGATACAGATTCCTGGTTACAGCTAGTTTTAGATCCCCCACAGAGGTTAAGGGGACAGACAGCAGCAGTACTAGTAGCAAAGGGACAGTTAGTTAAGGAAGGTTCTCACTCCACCCACCGAGGGAAGTCAGCACCTAAAGTTCTGTCTGACCCAGAGCCTCATGGCAAGAGATGGCACCAACAGTGTCCTCCCCTTATCAAGCAGAGGGGTCCCATTATCCTGAGCCAACAGCCCCTTGACTACCCAGAGTAGACAAGAAGGGAAGTAAAGCCATAGGAGAAACTCCTCTCTTGGCAGCCCGCTTATGGCCCAAGACTGGAATCCAAATGGCCCTGAGAAAGCAGCAATATACTGGGATAGATGGGGACAGACACATGGTGGAAATGTGTGCCTTTGTGTATCATCACCCTTTCACCTCTGCTGACCTCCTCATTTGGAAAAATAACACTCCATCTTACACTGAAAAGCCTCAAGCTCTAATTGACTTGCTCAAAACAATTATCCAGATTGGGTGCTCCAGGCAACAACTTAATGGCTAGAGAAGCACTTCCCAGCCAATTACCAAAATCCCCAGGAATACATAAGAATTCAGTTGCCAGGAACAGATCCACAATGGGATCCAAATGAAGGACTAGATATGGAGAGACTAAGAGTACCCAGAGGCGTTCATTGAAGGTCTGAAAAAAGGGGCTCAAAAGGCCACCAATGTAAATAAAGTTTCTGAAGTCATCCAAGGAAAGGAAAAGCCTAGACCAGTTCTATAAAAGATTGTGTGAGGCCTATCGTATGTACACTCCTTTTGATTCGGATAGTCCTGCAAATCAGCGTATGATTAACATGGCCTTAGTTAGTCAAAGCGCGGAAGATATCCGGAGAAAACTGCAAAAACAGACTGGGTTTGCAGGAATGACTATCCCGCAGTTACTGGAGATAGTTAATCAAGTATTTTTAAATAGAGATGCAACAAGCCACCGAGAAAGCCATAAGGAGGGCAAACGCCAGGCCAGGTGAAATGTTGATTTGCTCACTGTGGCAATTAGAGGAATCCCCCAAAAGGGCAGACAAAAGGGGGTTCTGAGAGTAATGCCCAGTCCAGTTGCTCATGTCTGCAGTGTAACCAATGTGCCTTCTGTAAAGAAATAGGACATTGGAAAGATAAATGTCCCCAACTAAGGGAGAAGTAGGGTGATACAGAGCAAAAGACCTCAGACAAAGATGAATGGACTTTGTTCAATCTGGCCAAAGGACTACTAGACTGAAGGGGACCGGGCTCAAATGCTCCCAAGGAGCCCATGGTCAGGGACATTAAGTTTTTGGTCAGTACCAAAGCTGAACACTCAATGGTAACCATCCCAGTGGCCCCCTTATCTAAAAAGACCATTGATATAACTGGAGCAACAGGAGTCTCTGCCAAGCAGGCTTTCTGCCTACCGCGGACTTGCTCAGTGGGAGGACATAAAGTGACTCATCATTTTCTGTATATGCCTGACTGCTCCTTGCCTTTGTTGGGAAGACACTTGCTTAGCAAACTGAAAGCCCCCATTTCCTTTAGAAAACAGGGCTCTTTACAGCTGAAGTTACCGGAAACAGGAGTCATCATGGCCCTTACAGTTCCCTGGGAAGAAAAATTGAGACGTTTCTAACCTAACCAGGTCAGGAAATAAAACCAGCTCTAGCTAAACGATGGCCCCGAGTATGGGCAGAGGACAATCCTCTGGGGCTGGCAATCAATCAAGCCCCCATACTCACAGAACTCAAGTCTGGGGCCTAGCCAATCAGACAAAGGCAGTATCCAGTTCCCAGGGAGGTCCTTAAAGGAATACAGTCTCATCTTAGATACTTAAAAGCCTTTGGAATTATAGTTCCCTGCCAGTCTCCATGGAACACCCCCCTCCTACCTGTCCCCAAACCAGGGACCAAAAACTATTGACCCATATAGGACTTATGTTTGGTAAACCAAGCTACAGTGACTCTGCAGCCAACAGTTCCTAACACTTACACACTGTTAGGATTGCTGCCAGCTGAGAATGGCTGGTTTACTTGCCTGGACTTGAAAGATGCCTTCTTTAGTATCAGAATAGCTCCTGAGAGCCAAAAACTGTTTGCCTTTCAGTGGGAAGATCCGGGGTCAAGTGTCACGACTCAGTCAGTACACTTGGACTCGGCTTCCCCAAGGGTTGAAAAATTCCCCCACCATCTTTGGGGAGGTGTTGGTTCGAGACATCCAGAAGTTTTCTGCTAAAGACCTAGGCTGTATCTTGCTCCAGTATGTGGATGACCTTCTGCTAGGACACTCCATGGCCGTTGGGTGTGCAAAAGGGACAGATGCCCTGCTTCAGCACCTGGAGGACTGTGGGTACAAGGTGTCCAAGAAGAAAGTTCAGATCTGCAGGCAGCAGGTATGCTACCTGGGTTTTACTATTCAAAAAGGGGAGCGCAGCCTAGGGTCCAAAAGAAAGCAGGTCATCTGCAGCCTACTGGAACCTAAAACCAGAAGGCAAGTAAGGGAATTTTTAGGAGCTGTGGGGTTTTGCAGAACATGGATTCCAAACTTTGTGGTGATAACCAAACCATTGTACGGGGTTACAAAGGTAAGCAAATGAGAGCCGTTTAAATGGGGGCCTCTATAATAGCAAAACTTTTGTAAGTTAAAATAAAAACTTATGTCAGCCCCAGCTCTAGGACTACCAGATTAAACTCTTCATGCTCTATGTGTCAGAAAGAGAAAAAATGGCAGTAGGAGTTTTAACTTAAACTGTGGGGCCCTGGCCAAGACCAGTGGCCTACCTCTCAAAACAACTTGATGGGGTTTCTAAAGGCTGGCCTCCGTGTTTAAGACCCTTGGTGGCAATGACCCTGTTGGCACAAGAAGCAGGTAAGCTAACCCTTGGACAAAACCTAAATATAAAAGCCCCCCATGCGGTGGTAACTCTGATGAATACCAAAGGACACTATTGGCTAACAAATGTTAGATTAACTAAGTACCAAAGCTTGTTATGTGAAAGCCCCCACATAACCATTGAAGTCTGTAACACTTTAAATCCTGCCACCTTGCTCCCAGTATCCAACAGCCTTGTTGAACATAACTGTGTAGAGTTGTTGGACTCAGTCTATTCTAGCAGACCTGATCTTTGAGACCAGCCATGGGCATCAGTAGACTGGGAATTGCACATGGATGGAAGCAGCTTCATCAACTCGCGAGGAGAAAGGTGCACAGGATATGTGGTAGTAAACTTGGATGATGTTATTGAAGGTAAGCCATTGCCTCAGGGCACTTCGGCCCAAAAAGCAAAACTCATTGCTTTAACTCCGGCTCTGGAACTCAGTGAAGGTAAGACTGTAAACATCTATACTGATTCTTGATATGCCTTTCCAACCCTTCAAGTACATGAAGTATTATATAAAGAAACAGGCCTGTTAAATTCTGGGAGAA
The DNA here is from genome assembly GCF_007565055.1 of Rhinopithecus roxellana. Lineage (NCBI taxonomy): Eukaryota > Metazoa > Chordata > Mammalia > Primates > Cercopithecidae > Rhinopithecus > Rhinopithecus roxellana. The sequence goes on from NC_044554.1 coordinate 87,578,421, forward strand.
AGGACACAAAATATCAACAAGAAATTCTACAGTTATTAGAAGCAGTATGGAAGCCCCAGAAAGTGGCAGTCATGCATTGCAGGGGACACCAGCGAGTTTCCACCTTGGCGAGCCAAAGAAATTCCCGAGCAGACACAGAGGCAGGAAAAGCAGCATCTACTCCTTACCAGGCATCAGTCACAGCCCCACTACTCCCTCAAATGCTTGATCTGGTACCTACTTATTCTAAAGAGGAAAAAGATTTTCTTCAGGCAGAGAGAGGACAAACAGTAAAGGAAGGATGGATAAAGCTACCAGATGAAAAAATAGCTGTGCCATAGCTGCTAGGAGCCACAGTCATGCTGGCTGTACGTGAAACTACCCATTTAGGCCAAGAATCACTTGAAAAGTTGTTAGGCCGGTATTTCTACATCTCACACTTGCCAGCTCTTGCTAAAACAGTAGCACAGCGATGCATTACCTATCCACAGCACAATGCAAAGCAAGGCCCCCTGTGCCTCCCAGTATACAAGCCTAAGGAGCAGCTCCCTTTGAAGATCTTCAAGTGGACTTCACAGAGATGCCTAAATGCGGAGGTAACAAATATTTACTGGTTCTAGTGTGTACTTACTCTGGGTGGGTGGAGGCTTATCCAACACAAACTGAAAAAGCTCGTGAAGTAACCCACGTGCTTCTTCCAGATCTCATCCCTACGTTTGGACTGCCTCTATGAATTGGCTCAGATAATGGGCCGGCATTTGTGGCTGACTTGGTACAAAAGACAGCAAAGGTATTAGGAATCACATGGAAGTTACATATCACCTACCAACCTCAGAGTTCCGGAAAGGTGGAGCAAATGAATCGAACTATCAATAATAGTTTAGGGAAAGTATGTCAGGAGACAGGATTAAAATGGATACAAGTCCTTCCTACAGTATTGTGAAATATTAGGTGCACCCCCTCTAAGAAAACAGGATACTCCCCCTATGAAATTCTGTATCATAGGCCTTCTCCTATACTGTGAGGACTTTCAGGTACTCCCCAAAAGTTAGGTGAAATTGAATTACAACGAAGCTACAAGACTTGGGGAAAATTACCCGTACAATCTCAACTTGGGTAAATGATAGGTGCCCAGTCAGCTTATTCTCCCCAGTTTACCCTTTTTCTCCAGGTGATCATGTGTGGATCAAGGACTGGAGTGTGGCTCCTTTGCAGCCACAGTGGAGGGGACTCCAGACCCACAGCTGTAAAGGTAGAAGGAATCCCAGCCTGGATTCACCACAGCGGTGTGAAGCCTGCAGCGCCTGAGACCTGGGAGGCCAAACCAAGCCTGTACAATCCCTGCAAAGTGACCCTGAGGAAGATGACAAGCCCTGCTCTAGTCACGTCCAGAAGCTGACTGGTCTACGCATGGCCAAAGCATGAGGAAGATCATCGTCAGCCTTATTTTCCTTATAACATGGACTTGTGTGGTAAAAGCTTCCACTGCTTCTTCCCACACAGAGGACTGCCTTAAGTGCATACATCAGGTCACTGAGGTAGGACAACATTAAAACAATCTTTTTATTTTATAGTTACTATGAATGCCTGGGAACTCCAAAAGGAACCTGTTTGTATAATAACACTCAGTACAAAGTATGTAATCCAGGAAGTGACCAGTCCAATGTGTGCTACGACCCTTCCGAACCTCCCATGATCACAGTCTTTGAAGTAAGACTAAGGACTGGTCCTTTTCTAGGTGACACAAGTAAAATAATAGCTAGAACAGAAGAAAGAGGGATCCCCAAAAACGTAAGCTTAAAATTTGATGCTTGTGCTGCTATTAATAGTAATCAGCAAGGAATAGGATGCAGTTATCTGGACTGGGAAAAAAGTTACACAACAGAAAATAAGTATATCTCTCAATAATCATATTTATGTGAGAGGTGTCAATGTTGGTCTTGTGTCATTTGGGCTACTTGGAAAGAAGATAAAAAAGATCCTGTTTGGCTCCAGGAAGGAAAAGGCAGTCCCTCCTGCAGAAGTGGGAGCTGCAACCCTTCAGAATTGGCAATCACAAACCCCTCAGACCCAAAATAAAATAAAGGAGAATATATATTATTAGGCATTGATAGAAAAGGACCAGATCCTAGAGTAAGCATCCTAACAAAAGGGGAGGTTCGAAGATGCTCTTCAGAACCAGTATTTCAGACTTTCTATGATCAATTAAATGTGTCAGTATCTGAGATTCCAGGAAAATCTAGAAATTTGTTTTTGCAATTAGCTGAACATGTAGCCCAGTCTCTAAAAGTCACTTCATGTCATGTTTGTGGAGGAACTGTAACAGGAGATCAATGGCTGTGGGAAGCCCGAGAGTTAGTTCCCACAGACCTAGTTTCTGATGAATTTCCAGCCCAAAAGAACCACCCTGACAATTTTTTTGGGTTCTAAAAGCCTGAATTATTAGACAGTATTGCATAGCTAGAGAAGGAAAAGGATTCACTCATCCTGTAGGATGGCTTAGCTGTCTTGGGCAAAAACTGTATAATGGTACCTCAAAAACAGTTACATGGTGGAGTTCCAGTTACACAGAAAGAAATCCATTCAGTAAATTACCGAAGTTGCAGACTATTTGAGCCCACCCAGAATTCCACCAAGACTGGACTGCCCCCACTGGGTTATACTGGATATGTGGACATACAGCCTACTTTGCTAAGCTGCATAATCAGTGGACAGGTAGCTGTGTAACTGGCACCATTAAACCATCTTTCTTCTTACTGCCCATAAAAACAGGCGAACTCCTGGGCTTCCCTGTTTATGCTTCCTGCAAAAAACGAAGCACAGCTATAGGTAATTGAAAAGATAATGAATGGCCCCCTGGAAAAAATTATACAATATTATGGACTTGCCACTTGGGCACAAGATGGCCTGTGGGGATATTGGACCCCCATCTACATGCTCAACCAGATCACATGGTTACAAGCAGTTTTAGAAATTATTACTAATGGGTTGGGAGCAAGATGACTGAATAGGAACAGCTCCAGCCTCCAGTTCCCAGCATGAGCAATACAGAAGATGGGTGATTTCTGCATTTTCAACTGAGGTACCGGGTTCATCTCACTGGGGAGTGCCGGACAATCACTGCTGGTCAGCTGGTGCAGCCCGACCAGCAAGAGCTGAAGCAGGGTGAGGCATCACCTCACCTGGGAAGCACAAGGGGGAAGGGAATCCCTTTTCCTAGCCAAGGGAAACTGAGACACACAGCACCTGGAAAATCGGGTAACTCCCACCCTAATACTGTGCTTTACCAAGGGTCTTAGCAAATGGCACACCAGGAGATTATATCCTACACCTGGCCTGGAGGGTCCCATGCCCACGGAGCCTCCCTCATTGCTAGCACAGCAGTCTGAGATCTAACTGCAAGGCAACAGCGAGGTTGGGGGAGGGGTGCCTGCCATTGCTGAGGCTTAAGTAGGTAAACAAAGCCGCAGGGAAGCTTGAACTGGGTGGAGCCCACCACAGCTCAAGGAGGCCTGCCTGTCTCTGTAGACTCCACCTCTGGCGACAGGGCATAACTAACAAAAAGCAGCAAAAACCTCTGCAGATGTTAATGACCCTGTCTGATGGCTTTGAAGAGAGCAGTGGATCTCCCAGCCTGGAGGTTGAGATCTGAGAACCGACAGACTGCCTGCTCAAGTGGATCCCTGACTCCTGAGTAGCCTAACTGGGAGACATCCCCCACTAGGTGCAGACCAACACCTCACACCTCACATGGCGGGGTACACCCCTGAGATGAAGCTTCCAGAGCAAGAATCAGACAGTAGCACTTGCTGTTCAGCAATATTCTATCTTCTGCAGCCTCTGCTGCTGATACCCAGGCAAACAGTGTCTGGAGTGGACCTCAAGCAATCTCTAACAGACCTACAGCTGAGGGTCCTGACTATTAGAAGAAAAACTAACAAAGAGAAAGGACACCCACACCAAAACCCTATCAGTACATGACCTCGTCAAAGACCAAAGGCAGATAAAACCACAAAGTGGGGAAAAAGCAGGGCAGAAAAGCTGGAAATTCAAAAATAAGAGCCCATCTGCCCCTCCACAGGAACGCAACTCATCGCCAGCAACGGATCAAAGCTGGATGGAGAATGACTTTGACGAGGTGAGACAAGAAGGCTTCAGTAGATCAAACTTCTCAGAACTAAAGGAGGAACTACGTAACCAGGACAAAGAAACTAAAAATCTTAAAGAAGAATGGAAGAATGGATAACTAGAATAGTCAGTGCAGAGAAGGCTATAAATGAACTGACAGAGATAAAAACCATGACACAAGAAATACGTGACAAATGCACAAGCTTCAGTAAACCACTCGATCAACTGAAAGAAAGAGTATCAATGATTAAAGATCAAATGAATGAAATGAGTGAGAAGAGAAGTCTAGAGAAAAAAAAGGAAAAAGAAATGAACAAAGCCTCCAAGAAATATGGGATTATGTGAAAAGACCAAATCTACATCTGATTGGTGTGCCTGAAAGTGAGGGAGAAAATGAAACCAAGTTGGAAAACCCTCTTCAGGATATCATCTAGGAGAACTTCCCCAACCTAGTAAGGCAGGCCAACATTCAAATTCAGGAAATACAAAGAACACCACAAAGACACTCCTCAAGAAGAGCAACTCCAAGACACATAATTGTCAGATTCACCAAAGTTGAAATGAAGGAAAAAATGTCAAGGGCAGCCAGAGAGAAAGGTCGGGTTACCCGCAAAGGGAAGCCCATCAGACTAACAGAAGTTCTCTCTGCAGAAACTCTCCAAGCCAGAAGAGAGTGGGGGCCAATATTCAACATTCTTAAAGAAAAGAATTTTCAATCCAGGATTTCATATCCAGCCAAACTAACTTTCATCAATGAAGGAGAAATAAAATCCTTTATAGATAAGCAAATGCTTAGAGATTTTGTCACCACCAGGCCTGCCCTACAAGAGATCCTGAAGGAAGCACTAAACATGGAAAGGAAAAACCGGTACCAGCCATTGCAAAAACATGCCAAAATGTAAAGACCACTGAGGCTAGGAAGAAACTGCATCAACTAACGAGCAAAATAACCAGCTAATATCATAATGACAGGATCAAGTTCACACATAACAATATTAACCTTAAATGTAAATGGACTAAATGCTCCAATTAAAAGACACAGACTGGCAAATTGGATAAAGAGTCAAGATCCATCAGTTTGCTGTATTCAGGATACCCATCTCACATGCAGAGACACACTTAGGCTCAAAATAAAAGGATGGAGGAAGATCTACCAAGCAAATGGAGAACAAGAAAAAGCAGGGGTTGCAATCCTAGTCTCTGATAAAACAGATTTTAAACCATGAAAGGTCTAAAGACACAAAGAAGGCCATTACATAATGGTAAAGGGATCAATTCAACAGGAAGAGCTAACTATCCTAAATATATATGTGCCCAATACCAGAGCACCCAGATTCATAAAGCAAGTCCTTAGATATTTACAAGGAGACTTAGACTCCCAAACAATAATAATGGGAAACTTCAACAACCCACTGTCAACATTAGACAGATCAACGAGACAGAAAGTTAACAAGCATATACAGGAATTGAACTCAACTCTGCACCAAGCAGATCTAATAGACATCTACAGAACTCTCCACCCAAAATCAACAGAATAGACATTCTTCTGAACACCACATTGCACTTATTCCAAAATTGACTACATAGTTGGAAGTAAAGCACTCCTCAGCAAATGTAAAAGAACAGAAATTATAACAAACTGTCTCTCAGACCACAGTGCAATCAAACTAGAACTCAGGACTAAGGAAATCACTCAAAATTGCTCAACTACATGGAAACTGAACAACCTCCTCCTGAATGACTACTGGGTACATAACAAAATGAAGGCAGAAATAAAGATGTTCTTTGAAACAAATGAGAACAAAGATACAACATACCAGAATCTCTGGGACACATTTAAAGCAGTGTGTAGAAGTAAATTTATAGCACTAAATGCCCACAAGAGAAAGCAGGAAGGATCGAAAATTGACACCCTAACATCACAATTAAAAGAACTAGAGAAGCAAGAGCAAACACACTCAAAAGCTAGCAGAAGGCAAGAAATAACTAAGATCAGAGCAGAACTGAAGGAAATAGAGACACAAAAAAACCCTCCAAAATATCAATGATTCCAGGAGCTGGTTTTTTGAAAAGATCAACAAAATTGATAGACCACTAGCAAGACTAATAAAGAAGAAAAGAGATTAGAATCAAATAGAAACAATAAAAAAAGATAAAGGGGATATCACAACCAACACCACAGAAATATAAACTACCATCAGGGAATACTATAAACACCCCTATGCAAATAAACTAGAAAACCAAGAAGAAATGGATAATTTCCTGGACACTTACACTCTCCCAAAACTAAACCAGGAAGAAGTTGAATCCCTGAATAGATCAAAACAAGGCTCTGAAATTGAGGCAATAATTAATAGCCTACCAACCAAGAAAAGTCCAGGAGCAGATGGATTCACAGCCGAATTCTACCGGAGGTGCAAGAAGGAGCTGGTACCATTCCTTCTGAAACTATTCCAATCAATAGAAAAAGAGGGAATCCTCCCTAACTCATTTTATGAGGCCAACATCATCATGATACCAAAGCCTGGTAGAGACACAACAAAAAAAGAGAATTTTAGAGCAATATCCCTGATGAACATCGATGCAAAAATCCTCAATAAAATACTGGCAAACCAAATCCAGCAGCACATCAAAAAGTTTATCCACCATGATCAAGTGGGCTTCATCCCTGGGATGCAAGGCTGGTTCAACATACACAAATCAATAAATGTAATCCAGCATATAAGCAGAACCAAATACAAAAACCATGTGATTATCTCAATAGATGCAGACAAGGCCTTTGACAAAATTCAACAGCCCTTCGTGCTAAAAACTCTCAATAAATTTGGTATTGATGGAACATATCTCAAAATAATAAGAGCTATTTATGACAAACCCACAGCAAATATCATACTGAATGGGCAAAAACTGGAAGCATTCCCTTTGAAAACTGGCACAAGACAGGAATGTGTTCTCTTACCACTCATATTCAACATAGTGTTGGAAGTTCTGGCTAGGGCAATCAGGGAGGAAAGAGAAATAAAGAGTATTCAATTAGGAAAAGAGGAAGTCAAATTGTCCCTGTTTGCAGATGATGTGACTGTATATTTAGAAAACCCCATCATCTCAGCCCAAAATCTCCTTAAGCTGATAAACAACTTCAGGAAAATCTCAGGATACAAAATCAATGTGCAAAATCACAAGCATTCTTATACACCAGTAACAGACACAGAGCCAAATCATGAGTGAACTCCCATTCACAATTGCTTTAAAGAGAATAAAATACCTAGGAATCCAACTTACAAGGGATGTAAAGGACTTCTTCAAGGAGAACTACAAACCACTGCTCAGTGAAATCAAAGAGGACACAAACAAATGGAAGAACATATCATGCTCATGGATAGGAAGAATCAATACCGTGAAAATGGCCATACTGCCCAAGGTAATTTATAGATTCAATGCCATCCCCATGAAGCCACTAATGACTTTCTTCACAGAATTGGAAAAAACTGTTTTAAAGTTCATATGGAACCAAAAAAGAGCCCGCATTGCCAAGACAATCCTAAGCCAAAAGAACAAAGCTGGAGGCACCACGCTACCTGTCTTCTAACTATACTACAAGGCTACAGTAACCAAAACAGCATGGTAGAGGTAGCAAAACAGAGATATAGACCAATGGAACAGAACAGAGCCCTCAGAAATAATACCACACATCTACAGCCATCTAATCTTCGATAAACCTAAGAAAAACAAGAAATGGGGACAGGATTCCCTATTTAATAAATGGTGCTAGGAAAATTGGCTAGTAATAAGTAGAAAGCTGAAACTGGATCCTTTCCTTACTTCTTATATGAAAATTAATTCAAGATGGATTAGATACTTTAATGTTAAACCTAAAACCATAAAAACCCCAGAAGAAAACCTAGGTAATACCATTCAGGACATAGGCATGGGCAAGGACTTCATGTCTAAAACACCAAATGCCATGGCAACAAAAGCCAAAATTGACAAATGGGATCTAATTAAACTAAAGAGCTTCTGCACAGCAAAAGAAACTACCATCCGAGTGAACAGGCAACTTACAGAGTGGGAGAACATTTTTGCAATCTACTCATCTGACAAAGGCTAATATCCAGAACTTACAAAGAACTCAAACAAATTTACAAGAAAAAAACAAACAACCCCATCAAAAAGTGGGCAAAGGATATGAACAGACATTTCTCAAAAGAAGACATTCATACAGCCAACAGACACATGAAAAAATGCCCGTCATCACTGGCCATCAGAGAAATGCAAATCAAAACCACAACGAGATACCATCTCACACCAGTTAGAATGGCAATCATTAAAAAGTCAGGAAACAACAGGCACTGGAGAGGATGTGGAGAAATAGGAACACTTTTACACTGTTGGTGGGATTGTAAACTGGTTCAACCATTGTGGAAAACAGGATGGGGATTCCTCAAGGATCTAGAACTAGAAATACCATATGACCCAGCCATCTCATTACTGGGTATATACCCAAAGGATTATAAATCATGCTGCTATAAAGACACATGGACACATGTGTTTATTGCGGCACTATTCACAATAGCAAAGACTTGGAATCAACCCAAATATCCATCAGTGACAGACTGGATGAAGAAAATGCGGCACATATACACCATGTAATACTATGCAGCCATAAAAAAAGGATGAGTTCGTGTCCTTTGTAGGGACATGGGTTCAGCTCGAAACCATCATTCTCAGCAAACAATTTCAAGAACAGAAAACCAAGCACTGTATGTTCTCACTCATAGGTGGGAATTGAACAATGAGATCACTTGGACTCTGGAAGGGGAACATCACACACTGGGGCCTATTATGGGGAGCGGGGAGAGGGGAGGGATGGCATTGGGAGTTATACCTGATGTAAATGATGAGTTGATGGGTGCTGATGAGTTGATGGGTGCAGCACACCAACATGGCACAAGTATACATATGTAACAAACCTGCACGTTGTGCACATGTACCCTAGAACTTAAAGTATAATAATAATAAAAAAAGAAATTGTTATTAATAAAACTGGTCAAGCCTTGACTGTTCTTGCCCCACAAAAGACTCAGATGAGAAATGCTGTCTATCAAAATAGATTAGCTCTCGACTACTTGTTAGCAGCTAAAGGAGGAGTTTGTGCAAAATTTAACTTTACTAATTGTTGTCTACACATAGATGATCAGGGACAAGTAATTAAAGATATAACAAAACTAGCACATGTACCCATGCAAGTGTGGCGTGGATTTAATCCAGGAGCCATGTTTAGACATTGGTTCCCAGCAATAGGAGGATTTAAAACTCTCATAATAGGAGTAATAATAGTAATAAGAACCTGCTTTCTGCTCCCTTGTTTGCTCCCTGTACTTCTCCAAATGATAAAAAGCTTTGTCGCTACCTTAGTTCACCAGAATGCTTTAGTACAAGGATATTATATGAATCACTATCAATCTATTGTAGACATAAGTAGTGAAAATAAAAATGAGACTTCCCACTAATAAAATGAGTGAAAGTCTCAAAGCGGGGAAATGAGGGAAGAGAGAAACTCTCTCATATTGTTTTATATTGTTTTATACTTAGTACCTGTTTTAAGAAGAAACAAGGAAGTGAAACCGAAGGCAGGCAGCCCAGCCCCAGGCACCAGACCCAAAACCACACCGGAAACCAGGCCTGGGCCTGCCTGGCCTACACCTAGTAGTTACAAATCAACTCATGTCTTAGCAACTGATGTTATCCATAGATTCCAGACATTGTATGGAAGAACATTGTGAAACTCCCTGCTCTGTTCTGTTTCACTCTGACCACCGGTGCATGAAGCCCCTATCACGTACCCACTAGATTGTTCAATCAATTATGACACTTTCATGTGAAATATTTAGTGTTGTGAGCCCTTAAAAGGGACAGAAATTGTGCACTCGGGGAGCTCAGATTTTAAGATGGCAGCTTGCTGATGCTCCCAGATGAACAAAGCCTTTCCTTCTACAACTCAGTGTCTGAGGGGTTTTGTCTGCGGCTCGTCCTTCTACAATAGAACTTTATAAAGATCTGAGATTTCAAAAGGAAGTAATGTTTATGAAAAATGATATAAATTTCCTTCTTAAGCTAGGAAAAGAGGAAGAAATTAAACCCACAAATATAGAATAAAAACAATATTTTAATTAATACAAGAAATCCTTGAAATAAAAAGAAAAGAAAAAATAATAATAAAATCATATTTTTGAAAAGATAAATAAAATGACAAATTTCTAGTTAGACTAATCGAAGCTGCAAAGAAATGCAAGTTATCAATATTAGTATTGAAGCAGGAAATATTACCACATATTTCAGAAATTAAAAGAATAAAAAGAATATTATGAATAACTTTTTACCAGTAAATCTGTTCATCTCAACAGAATAGACATATTCACTAAAGAGCACAGCAGAACAAACCTGAATAAAAATAGAATTTCTGAATATCCGTTGATACGGTTTGACTCTGTGTCTCCACTCAAATCTCACCTTGAATTGTAATAATCCCCACGTGTCAAGGGCAAGACCAGGTGGAGATAATTCAATCATGGGTGCGGTTTCCCCTATACTATTCTTGTGATAGTGGGTGAGTTCTGATCAGAGATCTGATGGTTTTATAAGGGGTTTCCCCCTTCCCTCTGCTCTCATTCTCTCTTCTGCTGCCTTGTGAAGAAGGATGTGTTTGCTTCTCCTTCCACCATGATTGTAAGTTTCCTGAGGCCTCCCCAGTCATGCAAAACTGAGTCAGTTAAACTTCTCTTCTTTATAAATTACCCAGTCTCGAGTATTTCTTCATAGCGGCGTTAAAATGGACTAATACATCCATATTCATTTAAAAATTAAATTAATAATCAATATTATTCTATAATGAAAACTTTAGGCTCAGATGTTTTCAATGGTAGAACATAAAAGAATAAGATAAAAATAAAGCCAATTGGCACAAACTTTCTCAGAAAATAGGAGAAAATGTTTCTCAGCTCCTTTTGTGACACCAGCGTAATTTGGATACCAAAATCAAACAAAGATACTACAAGAACAGAAAATTATAAACCAATATGTTTTATGAATACTAACAAACAAAATCTTCAATAAGATACTAGCAGTTCATAACTAGTAGACTGTAAAGAGAAATACACATCATACAAAAGTGGTGCTCTACCCAGCAATGCAAAGTTTTCTCAGTGTTTGAAAATCAAGGTAATCCACTGTATTTAGAATAGAGAAGGAAAAAAGTTATGCTCATTAAAAAAATAAATACTTGTCAAAATTCAGCATCCACTCATAACAAAATTTTTCACAACCTATGAATAAGATTACATGTTCCTAATTTAAAAGTAGCATTGTGGTGAGTACAATAACAGCACCTCCAAAGACTCCCATGTCCTAATGCTCTAATTTCGCAAAATCTGTGAATGATAGTTTACATGGCAAAAAAAAAAAAAAAAAAAAAAAAAAAAAAAAAAATGCAAATGATATTACAGCTAAGCTCCTTGATATAGTGAGATTACCCTGGATTATCTGGGTTGCCTAATATAATTATCCAAACCCTTAAAAGCCGAGAGCCTTTGTAATTCTGCCAACAATACAAAGGAACAATAAAACTAGCCCTTTCCCAGGGGTCTCCAGAAGGGAACACAGCCCCTGCTGGCACATTGATTTTAGCCAATGAGACCTGTTTTGGACTTCTGGACTGGATAATTTTAAAATAATATTTTTTAAAAGGTGCTAAATCCGTGGTAATATTTTATGGCAGCTATAAAGGAAACGATATTACTGTCATACGTAAATGTAACATATTGAACATTTAGTCACCAAGATTGGAAACAATGTAAGGATATCTGCTCTCATTATTTTATTAAGTATTTTGTGAGATTATTTACAACATGTAATCAAATAAAGAAAAAAACATAAAAGTTTTCACATTGAAAATATGTCTCCATTCATTTACAACATAGTCTAATGCTATAAAAACTGAAAACTTTCCTTTCTAAAACTAGTAAAATTTATTCTAAAGATGATATGGCTAAAAGAAACCCACCAAATACATGCAGAGAAATTCTCAAATAGAAAAAAAAAAAAAACCCTACAAAAATATTGCCACTTACATGATAGGCTTCTAATTTTTTAGAGGTAATATAATTCTGAATCCATTTTGTAATTATTATAAAATAGAGCAAAGGAGTAAAATTACTGATTTTTTTTTTTGTAACCAGTATTTTCACTATAAGAGAAAGGAAAAACAAATAAAACAAATAATGAATGAGAGAATATGTGGAAAAATAGAATAGTGTTAGGTTTAGATTTAAGGTGTCATGAAAACATGAATTTTAAATGTATTTTGTAGCTCTATCTACTAAGAATATTGAGAAGCAATGATGGTCAATTAGCAATGAGAACAGCCAGATATTAGCATATAAATATATTTCCTTTCAAAAAGAAATGAGGCTTTTTAAAGAAATACCTGATTACACATTTCAGGCAGGAAAAAAATAATACAATGTGGGCACAGAATATTTTGTTGTTTCAGAAAGCAAGAATAAGAGAATATTTTATCTTCATGCCCAAAAATGCCAGCCAATAAGAGTAGAATAATGGAAAGAATCAGAAAAATAATTGTTTTTTACATATGATTTAATAATTGATTCAAGCAATGTTGACTAATTACCTCTGGAAAAGATAAAAAACAGCATTTATGAAGATAAATGTGACCAACATCAGTAATGAAAAATAATACCACAACATACTATAGATATTTAAATGGGAAGAAGAGACTTTCACAGGTAAATTTATACATATAAAATTGAAAATTATACGAAATATATAACTTTGTAGAAAAATACAACTTACCAAAACTGAAACAAAAGAAAGAAAATCTGAGTAGCTTATATCTGTTAAAGAAATTGATTCTTATTTTAAAACCTTCCTCAAAGAAATACCAAGCCAAAATAAGTCCAACTGATAAAGTGTAGTAAGCATTTAAGAAAGAATAGCACTAATATTTACCAATTCTTCCAGAGAATAAGAAACCTGGAAGCACTTTGGATCAATTTAGATTTCAGCATGACTTTGATTTACAAAGCTGGCAAGGGCATTATGAGGACTATGGATTAGAGACTAATCTCATTCATAAATGTAGATTCATGACTTAAAATTAGCAAAATAAGTCCAGTAACATATAAAAAGAATGACATATTGGGAGCAAATTTATTTTATTCAAAAGATACAGAAGTAATAATCAAAGTACTTTTATCTACAGAACAAAAGTTCAATATAGAGGAAGAACATGGCACTATTGAGGTGCTCTCCAAGTCATAGAAATAGGAAGGGGCATTTGAGAGAATCTTAAGAAGTGCATATATCTGTACCTAATCTTACACATACGCCATGGCTCAGAAATTTTACCTTTACCAATAAAACCAGGCATATATGCACAGAATATGTGTGCAGCAATAATCAAAGCAGAATTATATGAACTAGCTCCAAACTTCAGATAGTGCTTAGGCCTAATAGTAGGCAAATGCAGAAATCATTACTGAGCTAAAACGCAAAAGACCCACTAAAGAAATAGGAGAATTATATCCCCTTTAGGTTAACTAAAACTTAATCTATAACTCAGATTCTGCAACTATGGGTCCCAGGCCATGACAAAATATTTTTAAATTTATAAGATTCTTCCAAGGAGTTGTCTATGTCATTAGATTTATTTTGTTCTCTATAGTAGTGTAGTTAAGTTCTGGTTACTCCATATCCTTGAAACGCTTATTATTCTCAGCCTTTTTAATTTCAGTCGTCTTGTGCTCCTATTAAGGCAGCTAATCATAGTTTTCATTCCCATTCCCATGATAACTATGATGTTGAACACCTTGCCATATAGTTTCAATGTAATTTTCATCATTTAAGGAAGCTCATTCAATTGGTGTTCGATGAGCATGGTGGAGCAGTAGGGAAAGAACGGCCCTTTCAACAAATGGTAGATGAACAGTATTAGTGTATTAGAAAATGACATTGGACTTCTACAGCATACAATCAACTTCAGAATGATTATAGACTTAATTAGGCCAAAATAATAACAATTCCAGAATATAACATAGTTTAGGAACTTTAGGATTTGAGGCTGTTTAAAGGCGCCTTCATAACATTTTAGTATCAAGAGAATCGTAATTTAAAACTACAGTGAGGTTCAGTTCGATATGATGTGATGGTCAAAATTTAAATGTCAGGAAACACTAAACGGTGAGAGTGAAGTCACAGAAACTTCCACATGCTACAAAGAGGAGTATTAATTGGCACCTGCCAACTAGAATATAATTTGTCAGAATCCATGAACGTTGAATACAAGGGATGTTATCTACTGATTTCACTCTTGGAGAGATGCCCTAAGGTAATCCGTTAATGCGTGCTTCAGATATACTGTGCAGAGATGGTCATGATGATCAAAAAGAAGGAAGAAACAAAAATGAATGTCCATCAAAAGAAGAAATGAAACGTACATTATTGTACATGCATACCATCAAATACTAGAAGGAACCATAAACATGTACATGAATATGGATGGCTCTAGCAGTTATAATTTCATGTGGAAAAAGAAATAAAATACTAGATAGAATATGATTCAAATTATTGTAGGATGCAAAGACAGGAAAAAAACCCAGATACGTCGTTAAGGGAAACACATGTAGGTGATAAATTACTTTAAAAAGAAAAGTAAGAGATTATCATAAAATTCAAAAGAGTGGTTATCTATGTGGTGACCAGGGCTGTGATGGGGAAGTTACACAATGGGGGTGTCTAAGGTTTTGGGGGTAATTTAATGGGTACTCATTTTATGAAGTTTCCTAATTCAGTGTGGTTGCATTTTATTCACTTTATTCTAGTGCAGTGTATTTGATGTTAAAACATATTAGGCAACAGACAGTAACCATGAGTCGCCTGCTGCCAAAAGTGCTGCGTCCCTTCCCCTGGGCTGATGGCCATGACCCGCATAGCCTCCAGGTCACCACATGCAGCTCAAATTCCACGCATGAGCCCACAGGAAAGCTGTATTACTTCAGAACAACAGGGGCCCTTCAGTGTGAGCGAACCAAATTAGACCTCAAAATAGCATATGATTTTATTTGGGAAAATGTTTCAAAAAAGAAAATGTTTAAAAGGTTCGTTTCTCTTCCCAGAATGTGGCCTCCTTACCATAGAGTCAAGGCTGGCATTACTTTTGCTACTACAAATTAAGGGTTATCAATAATTTTCCTGCTGTGACAATGGAAAGCAACAGAGAGACGAAAGAAAGCTCTGGACCTCTGTCCTGTGTGGGCCATTCCTGGGGTAATAAATTAAGAGTAGCAGGTATTTTTCAGAGTACCATGGAAGAAAGTAATATTTCTTTACAATTAATAATGATGACAATAACCACACAACAATGGCATAATGATAATGATGAGATTTGACAATTATTTACTGAAATTTCTTGACCTACCTCTGACCTATTCATGTCAAAATATTCACCACTGGCCTACTAATTTAGATCTGCCCAATGAACAGTTAGATAAGATCTCAAATGTTGGTTTTCCCCAAATATTTATTACATGGAAACCCATTAAACGCTGCATGTGAGAACAGAAACTGCAGTTCTGCTGAACCAGATTGGAGGAAGAGCCCACACCACCCACTGCATTTGACAGCTAAGCTACACCTCAGGGTTCCCCTGGTCCCTTCATAGATGCAGATGGTTCTCTCTCTCTATGTGTGTGTGTGCATGTGTTCCTGTATACACTGGCCAAAAATTTAAAGATGCACAACAAGTATATGACATATTTTATTCACACTATTTAAAAAACGCTAAACAAAACCATTTTTAGCATATATCAGGGATGAATATGAGAATAGTTTACTTTGAGTTTTATAATGGTTCTATGCTTCTGACACTTATTCATTTGTTTAAAAACTATGTTAATTTTTATGTCAATTTGGGAAAAACTTCATTACAATATGATAACTTGTGTTTTTCAGATATTTACTAAATATTCATTAGTTGTAGGATGTGTTTTTTGAAAGATATTTTCTCATGGAACATATAACTATATAATCTCTGCTGTAGAGATTTGAGAAGTTTAAGAACTAGTTACCATGTTTTCTCTCTTGTTCTTCTTTCTCTCCTCATAAACCACAGTGATGGCTCTGTGGATAAATAAGTAAAATGTGTAATTAATTCCAATGTATTCTTACTGAAGCACGGATTTCAGGCTCACTCTGGGGGCACTTAGAGAAGAGAGCATGACAAAACGTCTTTGTCAATGTAGTGTTAAATAAGATTATGACCACATTTGATTGCCAGCAATTCTTATAGCAACACAACCTCTTATCTCAATATTTACTAGATATGTCAATATTTACATAAAATATATAATTTTATTACTATAAGTTTTTACTGAGTTTACCTGTTCATACATTATCAATAATTTTCTTAGTAAATAATTGATTTAAAACTATTTTCTTTTATATATAATTATTTATATCAAAGTATTGTTATGTTTTTCTAGAAGAATGATGAGTATATCAAATCTAATCTTTTTCATTTCTCTGTGTTGGTTAGATACTTAAATTAACATTTTCTATTATAATTTTCTACTTATTTGGAATTTTGTTTTGATTTCTGATGTCTTATTTAAAATACTTTATCACAATTTTTTTTTGGCAATTTTGTTATATCTTAAAAATGAAAAAAACCCATATACACATGCACGGTTCTGCATGCACCACAGGATAGTGAATGGGAGCACAAATACCACACAGAAGCCGACCATGATACACCAACCACAGAGAACTGTAGGATTAGAACTCTGTGAAAGGAGGAAGATGCCTATTCATCAGGTAACCTCATGATCTTTAGCCACATTTGTATACTGCAATGGTTCGTTTCATGTGTCCACTTGGCAGGGCTATGGAGTGCTCAGATATTTGGTTAAAACTTGTAGTTTCTGTGAGGGTGTTTCTGGATGAAATTAACATTTAATTGAGTAGACCAAGTGAAGCAGATTGCCCTTGCCAACGTGGGTGGGCCTAATCCACTTGGTTGAAGGCCTGAATAGAAGGAAAAGACTGCCTAAGAAGGAAACTCCTCTGTCTGACTGGCTGAGCTGCGACATGGGTCTTCGACACATCAACTGGGGCTGACACCATTGTCTCCTCTGGTTCTCAGGCCTTCAGGCTTGGACTGGAACTGTACCACTGGCTTTCCTGGGTTTCTAGCTTGCAGACAGCGAACTGTGGCACTTCTTTGCCTTCATAATCATGTGAACTAATTCCTCATAATAAGTCTCTCAATTAGATCAGTAGATAGAGGGATGGAGATTCTGTTGGTTCCATTTTTCTGGAGAACTGACTAATATAGATGTATATTATCTTACAAAGCTATATACACAGGTATACTTTATTTTCTCTAGGCTTCATCTATTTAAAGCTCTAATTATATTGACAAAATATAAATAATTTTCTTGATATCATTATTTTGTTCAGGAAAATTGAGTTGTTAAAAATAAAGGGCAGGGTAACTATGTTAACAATAAAAAGATGCAGCTCATTTTTTCTTTCTCTTTCCCTCCCTTCCTCCCTTCTTTTCTTCCTTCCTTCCTTCCTGCTTGCCTTCCTGCCTTCCTGCCTACTTTATTTCTCTCTCTCTCTCTCTCTCTCTCTCTCTCTCTCACTCTCTCTCTTTCTTTCTTATACAGAGTCTTGCTCTGTAGCCCAGGCTGGAGTGCAATGGCGCAATCTCAGCTCACTGTAAGCTCCGCCTCCCAGGTTCACGCCATTCTCCTGCCTCGGCCTCCCGAGTAGCTGGGGCCACCACGCCCGACTAATTTTTTGTATTTTTAGTAGAGACGGGGTTTCACTGTGTTAGCCAGGATGGTCTCGATCTCCTGACCTTGTGATCCACCCACCTCGGCCTCCCAAAGTGCTGAGATTACAGGCATGACCCCCGCGCCGCCTGCCGCTGTAAGGATGAGCCTTATGTGTTTTGCCTTTTTGGGGGAGGGAGGGGGAGGGATGAGATGGGTGGGGGAGGGAGGGAGGGGGGAGGAGGGAGGCGGGAGGAGTGAGGAGGGGTTTATGAGGGTAGGGGAGGGGGGCGATTTCTTTAGAGGGCGGGCGGGGGAGGGATGGGATCGGAGGGAGGGGGGCGGACGGTAGAGGAGGATTTCTTTGTCTTTCTAATTCTTTCACAAGGAGGAGGGTACGGAAGGTCTTATTAATTCCCTTAATTCAATCTCCTCTCTCTCTTCTGTTTCTTCTTCTTTATTTCTTTTTTTTTTCCTTCTTTTTCTTTCTTTTTTCTTTCTCCTTTCTTTCTGTTTCTCTCTCTTTCTTTCTGTCTCTCTGTCCTTCCTTCCTTCCTTCCTTCCTTCCTTCCTTCCTTCCTTCCTTCCTTCCTTCCTTCCTCCCTCCCTCCCTCCCTCCCTCCCTCCCTCCCTCGCTCTCTCTCTCTCTCTCTATTCTTTCTTTCTTTCTTTCTTTCTTTCTTTCTTTCTTTCTTTCTTTCTTTCTTTCTTTCTTTCTTTTCTTTCTTTCTTTCCTTCTTTCTCTTTCATTTTCTTCCTTTCCCTCTCCTCCTTCCTTTCTTCTTTCTTTTTACATTGAATTATCTCTTTCCTAAAAAATAATGTTTCTTGCAGGTAGGTCACTGCTTGCATAAACTATCCCTAGGTAGTAGAAAGTTAGAGGAAATAAATGAATACCTGACAATACATTTGCTGTTTACTTATACTGTTTCAGTGGAAATATGAGATTTAAAAATTTGCCAGTTTTACAGGATTAGTGTAATTAGTACATCAAGCTCTAGAGTAGAGATCAAATTTTCAATCCTGTATCCTTGATATTGTCTATTGGTTATGCCACTTAGTAGCTGAATAGAAACACAATGGGAAACCCCTGTATACACTCCAGAATAACTAAAATTAAAAGTACTACAAATATTTATGTTGGTGAAAATATGTAGCAAAAGGAATTCCTGTACACTAGTGGTAGGAGCACAATTTGTTATAGTCACTTTGAGAAACAATATATAATTGTCTATGAAAGTCAAACTTAAGCTTACCCTACAGCCTAGATATATCTCCAAAAGAAATGCAAGCACATATACACCAAGACATGTGCAAAATCACTGGTAGCAGCATTTTTGTAATAGCACAAAGCAAGAAGCAACCCAAATATTCACCAACAGTAGAATGGATGAACAAATTAGTACACATTCATGCAATTGAGTAATGAAAAAGCAATGAAAATGAATGTGCAATAACCACACACAATGTAATATTGAACAAGTGAAGCCAAAAGAGGATATGAATTTATAATCCCATTTAAGTAATCATCAAATAGAGAGGAAACTAATTTACAGTGTTAAAAGGTAGGATGTGGCCTATATTCTGAGAAGAAACATCAGCAGTGATTATGAAGGGACATGAGGAGGCTTCTGGATGGTGGCAATATTCAGTTTTTTGACCTGAGGTACAATTGCTACCTGCGATAATCCACTTCACTCTAAATGTTAAAAAGTAATCCAATGGCATCTGGATGACATTTCTTGACCTTCTTTCTTTCCAGTCCCACCTACTATCCTCTTAGAGGCCCCACGGAGAGACCTCTGCCTCCCTCCTGCACTGGATAGCCTGCCTCCTGGATCCTGTATATTCATTTCCTTGACTCACTCTCTTATGCAGTCAGTACATCCTTTTGCATCTTCTTCAGAAGTGGTGCAATCCCTTGCAATTATCTTTTGAGACTTTAAGTATCTAAAACTATTTTTATTCTACCATCATACCCTTTAACTCTTTAATTTGCCTGGGTATGTAATATGAGGTTGAATATTATATCCTTTCAGAATTGTCAGGAGAATGCTATTGTCCTTGGATTTCCAAGGTTGCTCTTCACATGTTTACATATTCTCTCTCTCTCTTTCTCTCTCTTTCTGCCTTTCTCTCTCTCTCTCTCTAAACTCTAAAACCTTGTAGAATCTTCTCTTGGTCATAAGTACTTTGAAATTTCCTAATGATGTACTTTGCTCTGGATTTATTTCTTCCAATGTACACATACTTAGGGATTTTTTTTTTTACTGTAGATGAAAATTCTCTTGAACTAATTTATTAATAATATCTGCATCATCTGTAACATTTAAAAAAACTCTCTCATTCCAGATTCCCCATTATTCAGAGTTTGAACTTCCTGGGCAATTATTTTATTATAATTTCCATCTTTTTATCTTTTCTTCTCTACTTCCTTGGAGTTATATTCACTTTATCTTCCAAATCCTTTATTTAGGTGTTTATTTCTGCTGTTATGTTTTTAATTTCCATGGGCTCCTTTACGTTGTCTGAAAGCTCCTGTTTCTGTTTTGTGGATGCCATAAAATTTATATTTCTGAAGATACTAATGACGGAGTTGAGGTATTTTTCTCTCTGCCAAGAATGCTCCAATTTAGTATTTTCCTGTCTGTTTTTTCTGTTAGGCATTTTTCTCCAATGTCTGAAAATCATTGTCTCACTGCTCATAATTTATACTGGAGAGCAACAAAACAGTGACTGTCAGCTCAGATCTTGTATGTGCGGTTTGTGTAACCTGAGCTTTACTGTGAAAAGGTAAGCATGGGCTATTTGTTGGCGAACTCTCATTTCTATTTTGTATTCTTTGCCCTTCAGATGGTTACATTACCCAGGGAAAAATTGTTACAGCATTTGACTCAAAGATAAAGAATTGACAATCAGCATGCTGGGGTAGAATGGAGAAAGAGGTATAGAGGGGCTCTTTATTAAGGATTCAGTTGAGGAAAATTCCCAGGACTCCTCTTTTTGGTCATGGTATCAGCACTTTCAATTGTGCCAGCTTTTTTTTCAGCCCAGAGACCTTCTGTTCCATTGAGGAATCAAAAATTCAGGGTTGGCAAGGGGTTGGCAGGTCACTTAGCTAAAAGGAACTGGAGGAGGGTATTAGCATTTAAAATCCTTTCAAGCCATTTATACTCACTGTAACTTACTTTTTCATCGCCACCCCATCAGTACTAATCCCACTGGTAAGTGGTCCTGCCAATTCCTGGGTCTTTGAGGACTCTGTTCTATACATCAATG
This sequence comes from Rhinopithecus roxellana, assembly GCF_007565055.1. NCBI lineage: Eukaryota > Metazoa > Chordata > Mammalia > Primates > Cercopithecidae > Rhinopithecus > Rhinopithecus roxellana. The sequence continues at coordinate 87,599,657 of NC_044554.1, forward strand.
CTTTGTAGATTTCCCTGCTGGGAAGTTAGGAATTGGCTTGCTTATTTCTTTGTAGCAATCATAGATACTGAAAAACCGAACAAAGCAGACATTACATTTAAACTTGGTAATTTGAGGAGGGTTTAATTAAGGGGCTAAAGAGGTATGCAAGATATGGAGAAACCAAAAGAACTAGTGAAGTATTGTAGGGATACTGCTGCACAGGAGACCAGAAGGGATTGGAAGGAGCAGATGCCAGAGCCTGGAATGACAGAGATGTGTGCAGAGGAGTGCTTAACAGAAGCTTTAACCCTGGCTGAGGAGTGCAGCCAGAGTCACACACGTAGAAGAAGACCAAAGGCTTCAATAGGTCAGCTTCCCACCTCCCTCCAATCTTCTGCTTGACCTCTTATTGGCTAAAGCAAATAAGAAGCCAGAACATCAGATAGTCAACTAATGTTCATATAAGTCAGTCTTTCCCACTTGTAATTCTTAGAACAATGGTAAAATGTGCTGAACATGAAACAGCCTGAGAAGGAGGATCTGTTCAGAACAGACTGAGATCCATTCCTACTCCGTGAAGAAAATTGTGTCTTGTAGTGCTTTAGCCCATTTAAATCAAAGGACTTCAGTGTATAAAAACCTAGAGTAGAATGCATTCAGGGTCACTTAGTTGCAGTGTGACATGGGGCATGTCAGACAACTACTCCATTCACCCTGCATTTTTATGAGTCTTGAAGGACTGACTTGCCATAAATTCTAAGATTCTTTTATTTCTTGCTTCCCATATATGAGTAATTAAGTGGCTTCCTTAACTGGTTGTGTGAGGGTTCTGTCTCATTGAACGCAGGCAAGGGGTAGAAATTACAGACTGGTAATCTGTGAGCAGTGAACCTACTTCACAACTATAGAATCTAACTCTACTTTCAGCATTCTCAGCATTAATTCCTCATTCAGAGCTATATACGACAACAACTTTTTAAAATTTTACTTTAAGTTCCAGGATACATGTGAAGAATGTGCAGGTTTGTTACATAGGTATACATGTGACATAGTTGTTTGCTGCACCTGTCACGTAGGTTTTAAACCCCACATGCATTAGCTATTTGGCCTAATGCTCTCCCTTCCCCTGCCCCTGCAACCCCTGACAGGCCCCCGTGTGTGTTGTTCTCCTCCCTGTGTCCATATGTTCTCATTGTTTAACTCCCACTTATGAGTGAAAATATGTACTATTTGGTTTTATATTCTTGTGTTAGTTTGCTGAGGATGATGGCTTCCAGCTTCATCCATGACCCTGCAAAGGACATAATGTCATTCTTTTTTATGGCTGTATAGTATTCCATGGTGGTTATGTACTTTCTTTATCAGTGTATCATTGATGGACATTGGGTTGGTTCTACATCTTTGCTATTGTAAATAGTGCTGCAATAAGCATACATGTGCATGTGTCTTTATAGTAGAATGATTTATATTCCTTTGGGTATATACCCAGTAATGGGATTGCTGATCAAATCATATTTCCGGTTCTTGATTCTTGAAGAATTGCCACACTGTCTTCCACAGTGGCTGAACTAATATACATTCCTACCAACAACAAAAAAGTGTTCCTATTTCTCCACAGCCTCACCAGCATCTATTGTTTATTGACTTTTTAATAATCACCATTCTGTCTGGCATGAGATGGTATCTCATTGTGGTTTTGATTTGCATTTCTCTAATGATCAGTGATGATGAGCTGTTTTTCATATGCTTGCTGGCCATACAGATGTCTTCTTTTGAGAAGTCTCGGTTCATATCTTTTGCCCACTTTTTGATGGGGTTGTTTGTTTTTTTCTTGTAAATTTGTTTAAGTTCCTTGTAGATTCTGGATATTAGACCTTTGTCAGATGGGTAGACTACAAAAATTTTCTCCCATTCTGTAGACTGCCTGTTCACTCCGATGGTAGTTTCTTTTGCTGTACAGAAGTTCTTTAGTTTAATTAGATCCCATTTGTCAATTTTGGCTTTCGTTGCAATTGCTTTTGGTATTTTCATCACGAAGTCTTTGCCCATGTATATGTCCTGAATGCAATGGGGAAAGGATTCCCTATTTAATGTTGCTGGGAAAACTGGCTAGCCATATTCAGAAAACAGAAACGGGACCCCTTCCTTAAACCTTATACAAAAATTAACTCAAGATACATTAAAGACCTAAGTGTAAATCCCAAACCATAAAAACCCTGGACAAGATCTCTCTCTCTTTTTTTTTTTTTTTTTTTGGGACAGAGTCTCACTCTGTTGCCCAAGCTGGAGTGCAGTGGTGTGATCTCAGCTCACTGCAAAACTTCGCCTTCCTGGTTCACACCATTCTCCTGCCTCAGCCTCCTGAGTAGCTGGGACTACAGGCGCCTGCCCACCAGGCCGGCTAATTTTTTTTATTTTTATTTTTTATTTTTAGTAGAGACGAGGTTTCACCATGGTAGCCAAGATGGTCTCGATCTCCTGACCTTGTGATCCACCCGCCTCGGCCTCCCAAAGTGCTGGGATTACAGGAGCCCGGCAGACAAGACCTTTTTAAGAATGCTGGTATACTCCTCACTAAAGCATTTTTGCATCAAAGAAGGGAGTAGTGCCTTTGGGGCCCTCCTGAAGACTGTGATTACGGGAGGGGTGAGAGTTTGCACTGAATCCTTTTAAACAATGCTTTCTCCTGAAACTGAAAGCTCACCTGATTAAGCCACCAAAGCTAACCTGCCTTGCTTGCTTTTAATTGCCTACTTCCAGTTGATCCTAAAATTCCATTACCCTCCTTATAGATACCTGACTGTGGGTCACTATAGTAACAGTTGCTCAAAGTTATTTTTCAGGAACTAGGGGGCAGCTCGTGTCTAGTTTAAGCTGCTTGAGGCCATCAACTTTTACCTGGGCCTGCTGGGGTGCTTGAAGAGTGACCTTTTAACCTCAGAGGGCTAAGAATGCCACCCTCAGGTCATGCTTATGCTACTATTTCATGCAGCTGAATCCTGTGACAAACCATGTGGCTTGATTACAGTTGCACAGAAACCCCGATTATCTCATCTTTCCTATCCACCAATCATCTTTGTCCACACTTTAGAATGGCTGTTTATCCCTTACTACCCCAAAACCCTATTTTCAGGGAGGTAGACTTCAGATTTGTTCTTGCATCTCCTCACGTGGCAGCCTTGTGAATAAAACCTTTTCTCTTTTTCAAAAACTAGTGGCCACAGTGATTGGCTTGTTGCATGAAGGCAGAAAAGAACCTGGTTGCTGACACTCCAGAAACTTCGACTCCTTTCATAAAAGAAATAGGCTGACAAACTGAGGCTTCTCTAGTGTGCTCTGCTTGTCAGCCTGCTTCTTTTATGAAAATATTGCATCTGGGTTTCAATTCCGCAAGCACAGAAAGTCAGTGCCACCATCATGGGCTTCATTTAACACGTTGAACCTTAAATCCAAAAGGAATATGCTCATTTTCATTAATCGAGTCCCATCTGGCCTGCTATTGTCACAGTTCTTTTAGGACTTGCTACCATATATACTCTGCAGACTGCTGAATTTATACAGAATCTATATAGGACTATAAGCTTTTTGGAGTGTGGGTGAGCTCCTCCTACAGAAGGTCTTACGCTTTCCTCCCTGACTTATGAAGGGACCTAAATCTCACCGTGGGCCTCAAAGCAACAGTGGTGGTAGCTCAGGGTCTTCAGAAGCTTCCTGTAAGCAAATGCTCAGGAAAGACAGCTGGAATTCACTTATTCAGAGGACTGCTTCCCCAGGGAGACCAAAGTTTGAATTTCTCAGACTCTTAGGCATCTGCTTATATATTCCCATCCCTTACCTTAGGCCCACTAGTGCTATTTTCCCAGTGTAAACAGCCTTTCCATGAGGCCCTCAGCTTGGTCTTCACCTGTGTCTGTTTTCAAACTGAGGGGAATGAGGAACTCTTTCAAATCTGTCATGGAAGGTTATTAATTTTTCCTGTATATTTCCATCAAATGTAATTATTCCTGTATATTTCCATCAAATGTTCAACAGTTTTACATTTCTCAGTTCCTTGCATCATAGAGCCATCAAAATACCAGCTGAGGCCCTGCCTTCCAAATCACTTTGCATTCCAAAGTGACTGATGGCCTCAGGCACCTCATCTCTGCAGGCCATGGTCCCCTCCTGCTTTCCATCCCAAGCAAGACTCTACTGCAGGACAGGATATCTGTGCCCCACCCCCATCCAACCAGGTGGCTACCCTGCATATCTCCAGTGGGGATGAACTCAATCAAAGAATGCTCTAACAGCCTTTTTCCTCACACCACTCCTGGTACCAATAACCAACCAGTCAGGTCCTGACAAGATGACAAATGGCGTGCTCAGTTTGGATGATTTGGGGAAAATCAGGAATCTATTTATAAAGCGATTCTCAAGGGAGAAGGAACACAAAGCATTGCCTTCCCAGGTCTGGAAGGAGCAGGGCACTACACGCCATCACCAGCCCAAGCCTAGAAGCTGAGGGGAGAGAGTAGTTACCAGCAAAGAGAGAGGAAGAAAGTGGTAGCACAGGGGTATTTAAGAGAATCTCTTGGTAGAATCAATAACTTTTGGTCAAATAACCCAGCCTGAGGTAACCCATCATGGATGGAGAAAGAAGAATGGAAACCTGGACCTCAATCTTTCTTCTTCTGCTTATGACATTTTTAGGCTGAACCTAAGCAAAAGTCAAAAGGGAAGTATTCTGTTGATTTGGGGATACAGTTCAGCCTGGGGCTACAGAGCTGGGTGGGAAAAGGAGAACAGATCTGAAGCAGCAACCAAAACTGATCCAGCTACTTAGTAACCCCTAAGCCACCTACCTCTTTGCCATCTTCTTTCCAATTGTCTTTGCATTCTTGCACATTCTTATTCTGTCAAAATAAAATGAAGAATACATTGGGTTGATATCATTGATGCAGTTACTAAAGATTGTCTTGCCAAGGGCTTACATACAGATGGAAAAGATTAACATGGTAACTGGCAGAGGACATAAAGTTCAGGTGTGTCCTTTTAGTCATTCCTCTGCTTGATTGGGTATCTCATGTGAAAAGCCTGCAGTTACTAAAATTCCAGATACGAAAGTCTATCATCCCAGTTCAAACTTTATGGTACCTGTACCTTACCTTGTTTCTGCTTGCACTGAGTCTGGACTTTTATCTTCCTAGATTTCCAATCACATTGATTTCATCAGTGTTCTTGGTTTACGTGCTTCTTTGGCTTATAACACAGATGCACATTGGGGCCAGCTTTTGTTTTTGTTTTTTCTACAAAGGTTTTATGTTCATTGTTGTCTTCTGTCTTCATAACCACATGCATGCACTTCCCACTCACCAGAATTCTTTTTCTCAAACTAGCTCACCTAGTTAATTTCTGACCATCCTTAAATCTCGGCTCCTCTGTGACACAATGCCTCATTGCTTCCCACGGGGTGAAGTTATCCCTCTATTGCACCAGATGATTGTCCTTGTGTATGGCCTGGAGATAGGATATGTAAACAGAAGTCTACGTTATTTATTGTTGCATTACACAGTTTGCCATTGTATAGTTTTCAGCTTGTCTTTCCTGTTGGCCCATTAACTGTAAGAAGGTCATAGCTCCTTCTTTTATTACAAGCCTGGCAGAGTAGATTCTCAATAAATTTTATTGATCAACTATTGTGTTTATTCTGCATCATATAAGTTTCCTCTGTAATTTTGACCTTTCTGACTTGACCTCAGGACCCAGGAACTGGAGTGGAACTGTGGGGTGTGAAACCCTGACAGAGCAAAAGCATGCAGACAGGAGAGAAATGTTCAGGATTCAGTGAATGGTTTTAATCCTGCTCTGCATTTTTTCTCAACCCAGAGACACTTTAAATGTCTGGAGACGTATATATTTTATGGCACCTTAATGGCTAACTTTGCTCGTGCCTGGGGATCTGTGCGCTCTTTAAATGCTGTTTTGTTATTGCAATAAGGGACACAGTATGTGTTATTCAATTGAATACAAAAAGAAGAAAAGTGAAAACTTGGGTATGCACATCCCATCTTGAAGCCACCTTTGTCTGTGTCTGGAGTGAGAAAAGTTATGGGTCAATATCTCCTTTCTGAGTCCTGGCGTTAGGGAGACAGAGACAGATTTGATGATCACTCACTGGGCTGGCAAGTCCTTCACATCTCTACCCAAGTACAAACTCAGTTTCTTTTCTGAGTGCATACGTGCTTAATGTTGATTGACTGAGTCATCTATCATGACACAGGAGTTTACATCTTCTTGCAGATATATAATGGCAATTCCAGTGAAATGGAAAACACTAAAACCATCATTTTTCAGAAGAACTGCTAAGTGTGAATACTAAGTAACATCTGCTAATAGTTATTGAGGGAACATATTCTAGGTGATAGAAGGGAAAACACACTTAACCAACTTCAGGACCTGGACTGCACTTAGAGTTTGCAAGTGAACATAAACTTTTATTTACATTTTCTTTGGTTTTGTTTTGAAAAATGACAGCCTCATAGTAAGAGATATTATAAAAGGATCTAAAACCTGTTTTCATACAGAGTAGTGACAATTGGTGTGTCTTACCAATAATGACATATATTTAATATAGATTGCACTGTGAAAAATGATTTTGCTTTTAATTCCACATATAAATTATTCACCCAGATCTTCATTATGTTTAAGAGTCATTCAGATTGTGTTCTTAGAGACATAGGTAGCAGAGATAAAACATTTAGGTTATAATTTAGTGATTTTTGTTTTTCTAAAAGGACAGCTCTTAAAAATAAAAAGTAAAAATATTAACCACCAATAATTGTGGTTTAGGAATATTGAAGAAATGCATTATTTAGAATATGCTTGAAAAAACAATTAGGTGTTATTATAGTATGTTCTTTCTTATACAATCTACAGGACTTACAGAAATCTCAGACATCGAGTCTTCATATTTTATACTAGATATTTCTCACTTTCTTGCTCCAAAATCATTTTCCCTTTTTCTAGAAAGTATAAAATTTCCTGCTTTTGCCCCAGCTACTCAACATATTCTTGGGAACCGATTCCACTGAGGGGCCCTGGCCACCAGGGAGGCACATGGATGGGGGTGCTGTGTGAACCCAATTCCTCCCTTTAGAGGCCTGCACCTCAGGCTGAGACACCAGCAGCAATAGGGGCCAGGTTGACTCAATCTGATGCATGCCAGTCCCTCAAGAACCTGCCCACCAGCTTGACTACCCAGATTTTATGTTCTGCTCTGGGTCTTTCTGAATTCTTATTCTTCAGCGGCCCTTTTTCTTAATTATAGGGAGCCCCATGTCTCCCAAGTACCCACATCACTCAAGTTCTCTGAAGTGCGTTTCCATTTATTATAAACAAAGATTCCTACCAATACATAAAACATCCCACAATGTGTTAAATGGGTAGACAATTTCACCTTTTAAAGTAAAATGACTTGATTCAATTTTCCTTCCCTGATAACTAAAAGATTGTTGATTAGAAATGATTGCCTTGGTAGTACAGGCTGAAGCCACTTGAGATCTCTCAGAATCTCTCCAGGCTCATAGGAGAGAGAAATTTATTTTGCTGAACATTTGGCCATTTGATATTCATGCCTACACTTATAGCTATCACATGAGGTGTATTTACTGTGGCAGGCACTTCAAATGCCTTAAATATATAAACTCATTTAATACTCACAACCCTAAAAATTAAGTATAGACATAATCCAGTGTTATTTTTCAATATAATATATGCTGTGCCAGGGATTCTGTCTTATATAGTGTGGTATACCCATTACTTATCATAGTATGTGACATAATAGTCACTCAGTAAACATTTCTTTCTTTTTTTTTTTTGTAAATGGAGTCTTGCTCTGTCACCCAGGCTGGAGTGCAATGGTGCGATCTCGGCTCACTGCAATCTCCACTTCCTGGGTTCAAGTAATTCTCCTGCCTCAGCCTGCCAAGTAGCGGGGATTATAGGCTCCCACCACCATACCCGGCTACTTTTGGTATTTTTAGTAGAGACGGGGTTTCACCATATTGGCCAGACTGATCCCGAACTCCTGACCTCAGATGATCTGTCTGCCTCGGCCTCCCAAAGTGCTGGGACTACCGGCGTGAGTTGCTGTGCCCGGCCAGTAAATATTTCTTAAATGAATCATATAATGTGTGTCTGGGCTTACTATGCCCATGATTGCTTGTAGTGGAGATATATGTAAATATAAACCTCTTTCTTACATGTTCATCTCCCACTTCTTAAATATGTATTTAGTGTTATCAGAGCATCCATGTCACACTAGCTTCATGTGACACTGAAAACCCATCTCTGGCTCTGGGAGTTTTGAAAGTGAGCCAAGAGAGTAAGCTTGTATATCTAGTGCTTGAAGCCATCAGATGAAAAGTACAGAAAGTACAGGTTGATGAACATATTCTGTATGTTATGGTAAAGAAATCCTCCTCAGCAAGAAACAAGAATTAAACCAGAATACAAAAAAGAAAGAAAGAAAGAAAGAAAGCACCAGTGAGAATTAGAAGTCCAGATTCTAGTTCATCCTGAGGCTCGAATAAATGTTGGCCTTTGTATATATAACTCAGTTGTTCAGAGTCGATGGTACATTCCTTGTTCTTCTAATAAAAAGTCATTTCTTTTTTTATAAATTAGAGACAGGATCTTGCAGTATTGCCCACGCTGGTCTTGAACTCCTGGCCTCAAGTGATCCTCCTGTGCTAGGATTACAGGTGTGAGCCACCATGTCTAGCCAAAAAGTAGATTTATCTCTTTAGATTATAACATGCATTGTCATTCCCTTTTAATTTAGCATTATGGTAGATATATTGCCCATTTGGGCTGCTATAACAAAATACCTTAGCCGAGGCAATGTATAAACAACAGAAATTTATTATTTTCCGTACTGGAGGCTGGGAAGTTCAAGATCAAGGCACCAGGAAATTCAGTGTCCAGTGAGGCTACCTCTGCTTCATGGATGGTACCTTCTTTCTGCATCCTCATATGGCAGAAGGGTGTAATGATGTGTGCTTGAGCTTCCTTTACAAGGGCTTTAATCCCATCCATGAGAGTGTAGCACTTATGAATTATCACTTCACAAGGGCTCCATATCTTAATACTCTCATATTAGGTATTAGGACTTGACATATGAATTTTGGGGGGACACTAGAACATTAAAACCATACGGCAGTAGCCTTGCAGCCAAGTATTCTTCTTCAACTATCTAGGCCTAACCTTTGCACTTCTTAATTATATCTCATTCTTCACTTCCTTTATAACCTACTGAAGCAAAACTTTAATTATAATTTTACTATTAAGTGAAAGAAACATTTGAAATATTTAGCTCTCAAACACGGCTCAACATATTAAGCTGTTATATATAGTAACATTGCTCTACTTCTAAAAACTAAGCTATATACTTCATAACACAGGAATGTAAGGCTTCCAACTATATCCTGAATTTATCTTCCCATATTCATATTCTACTTCTCCCAATAGGAACTTTATGTGTCTGTCAGGCGCTTTTCTATAAAATTCGCCCAAATGTACCTGGATGTTTTCCAGTTCATACCTCTTGTGAATTCAGTTTGCTTTTGAAAATGTCATCTTTTGACTTAGGATTGTCTTGGCAATGCGGGTTCTTTTTTGGTTCCATGTGAACTTTAAAGCAGTTTTTTCCAATTCTGTGAAGAAAGTCATTGGTAGCTTGATGGGGATGGCATTGAATCTATAAATAACCTTGGGCAGTATGGCCATTTTCACGATATTGATTCTTCCTATCCATGAGCATGGTATGTTCTTCCATTTGTTTGTGTCCTCTTTGATTTCACTGAGCAGTGGTTTGTAGTTCTCCTTGAAGAGGTCCTTTACATCCCTTGTAAGTTGGATTCCTAGGTATTTTATTCTCTTTGAAGCAATTGTGAATGGAAGTTCATTCATGATTTGGCTCTCTGTTTGTCTGTTACTGGTGTATAAGAATGCTTGTGATTTTTGCACATTAATTTTGTATCCTGAGACTTTGCTGAAGTTGCTTATCAGCTTAAGGAGATTTTGGGCTGAGACAATGGGGTTTTCTAAATATACAATCATGTCATCTGCAAACAGGGACAATTTGACTTTTTCTTTTCCTAACTGAATACCCTTGATTTCTTTCCCTTGCCTGATTGCCCTAGCCAGAACTTCCAACACTATGTTGAATAGGAGTGGTGAGAGAGGGCATCCCTGTCTTGTGCCAGTTTTCAAAGGGAATTTTTCCAGTTTTTGCCCATTCAGTATGATATTAGCTGTGGGTTTGTCATAAATAGCTCTTATTATTTTGAGGTACGTTCCATCAATACCGAATTTATTGAGAGTTTTTAGCATGAAGGGCTGTTGAATTTTGTCAAAAGCCTTTTCTGCATCTATTGAGATAATCATGTGGTTCTTGTCTTTGGTTCTGTTTATATGCTGGATTACGTTTATTGATTTGCGAATGTTGAACCAGCCTTGCATCCCAGGGATGAAGCCCACTTGATCATGGTGGATAAGCTTTTTGATGTGCTGCTGAATCCGGTTTGCCAGTATTTTATTGAGAATTTTTGCATCGATGTTCATCAGGGATATTGCTCTAAAATTCTCTTTTTTTGTTATGTCTCTGCCAGGCTTTGGTATCAGGATGATGTTGGCCTCATAAAATGAGTTAGGGAGGATTCCCTCTTTTTCTATTGATTGGAATAGTTTCAGAAGGAATGGTACCAGCTCCTCCTTGTACCTCTGGTAGAATTCAGCTGTGAATCCATCTGGTCCTGGACTTTTTTTGGTGGGTAGGCTATTAATTATTGCCTCAATTTCAGAGCCTGCTATTGGTCTATTCAGGGATTCAACTTCTTCCTGGTTTAGTCTTGGAGAGTGTAAGTGTCCAGGAAATTATCCATTTCTTCTAGATTTTCGAGTTGATTTGCAGTAGAGGTGTTTATAGTATTCTCTGATGGTAGTTTGTATTTCTGTGGGGTCGGTGGTGATATCCCCTTTATCATTTTTTATTTCGTCTATGCTGGAGGCGTCACGCTACCTGACTTCAAACTATACTACAAGGCTACAGTAACCAAAACAGCATGGTACTGGTACCAAAACAGAGATATAGACCAATGGAACAGAACAGAGCCCTCAGAAATAATACCACACATCTACAGCCATCTGATCTTTGACAAACCTGAGAGAAACAAGAAATGGGGAAAGGATTCCCTATTTAATAAATGGTGCTGGGAAAATTGGCTAGCCATAAGTAGAAAGCTGAAACTGGATCCTTTCCTTACTCCTTATATGAAGATTAATTCAAGGTGGATTAGAGACTTAAATGTTAGACCTAATACCATAAAAACCCTAGAAGAAAATCTAGGTAGTACCATTCAGGACATAGGCATGGGCAAGGACTTCATGTCTAAAACACCAAAAGCAACGGCAGCAAAAGCCAAAATTGACAAATGGGATCTAATTAAACTAAAGAGCTTCTGCACAGCAAAAGAAACTACCATCAGAGTGAACAGGCAACCTACAGAATGGGAGAAAATTTTTGCAATCTACTCATCTGACAAAGGGCTAATATCCAGAATCTACAAAGAACTCAAATCAAATATACAAGAAAAAAACAAACAACCCCATCCAAAAGTGGGCAAAGGATATGAACAGACATTTCTCAAAAGAAGACATTCATACAGCCAACAGACACATGAAAAAATGCTCATCATCACTCGCCATCAGAGAAATGCAAATCAAAACCACAATGAGATACCATCTCACACCAGTTAGAACTGGCAATCATTAAGAAGTCAGGAAACAACAGATGTTGGAGAGGATGTGGAGAAATAGGAGCACTTTTACACTGTTGGTGGGATTGTAAACTAGTTCAACCATTATGGAAAACAGTATGGCAATTCCTCAAGGATCTAGAACTAGATGTACCATATGACCCAGCCATCCCACTACTGGGTATATACCCAAAGGATTATAAATTATTCTACTACAAAGACACATGCACATGTATGTTTATTGCAGCACTATTCAAAATAGCAAAGACTTGGAATCAACCCAAATGTCCATCTGTGACAGACTGGATTAAGAAAATGTGGCACATATACACCATGTAATACTATGCAGCCATAAACAAGGATGAGTTTGCGTCCTTTGTAGGGACATGGATGCAGCTGGAAACCATCATTCTTAGCAAACTATCACAAGAAGAGAAAACCAAACACCGCATGTTCTCACTCATAGGTGGGAACTGAACAATGAGATCACTTGGACTCGGGAAGGGGAACATCACACACTGGGGCCTATCATGGGGAGGGGGGAGGAGGGAGGGATTGCATTGGGGAGTTACACATGATATAAATGATGAATTGATGGGTGATGACGAGTTGATGGGTGCAGCACACCAACATGGCATAAGTATACATATGTAACAAACCTGCATGTTATGCACATGTACCCTAGAACTTGAAGTATAATAAAAAAAAAAAAAAGAAGAAAATGTCATCTTGAGGAAGGAGGTGTGAACACAAATAATATGTCAATGTGTAATTTATTTTTCACACTTTGAAGAAAACAAGGAAGATCCATTCGTGGATCAAGAAAGTAATGTTGTTCTGGGTACACTGACATGGTGTCGCTACCTCATAAACTGCCTTTGTAAACCTAATTCAGAATTTTCAAACTTCAAAAGACAGAGAAATACTGAGGAATGCTGCTTAGGCAGGCTTGACATACAGAGAACATATTCGTTTCAGGAACAATTTTATCTTCATCAATTATTTAAATACTTAGTCACATTTGCCTTACTTCACATAATCAAGTTGAATACGAGTAGCTGAAGTGTTAATACAAGAACAAGAAATGTAGTTTTCATGCAATTAGTGTATATTTTCAAAGATAAAAAATTTCACAGGATACATGAAGAAATTTAGAATGAACTCTAGTTTGCAATCAATGATAAAATGTAAGATAAAAAACTAAAAACATAGTTGCAAATTGTGATTAAAAGGCATGCAAAATTAGGGATTTATAAATTAGTTACATATGTGGGAGTATGGAACCTATGAATAATGTGAATACATACTGGTTTGTACATTTACTTAACTTTACACATTTGTTCTCTTTTCTCTGTCTGTAAAAGATAGATAGATAATAGATAGACAAATAGAAAAAGAAAAAGATAGATATAGATAGCAATATAAGCTCTGAAAGAGGAGTAGAATATTTTTGCCAAAAATCTTTGCCTAAGAACACCTTTCTTAAATACTAAGAAGAAAAGGTTGAACATCTGGAACAATTTGTGAGACAAACAACAGTATAGCTTCCTTCAGTAGAAAACATGCTGTTTTCTTATGTTTTTAGTACTATAGTCTGATAACCCATGGTATATTTCCAAGATCAGATAGAATTGTAAATGTAAAATCATCAAGTATAAAAGAGTGTTGATGAAAAAATTAAACTCTGTAAAATATTTGAAGAGGTTTATTCTAAACCAAATGTGAGGACCATGACTCACGACACAGCCTCAAGAGACCCTGAGAACATGTGCCCAAGGTGGTTGGATTACAACTTGGTTTTATACAATTTAGGAGAAAAGAAGTTGCAAGCAAAGACATAAATCCATACATGGAAGGTACACATTGGTCCAGCTCGGAAAGGCTGGACATGTCAAAGCAGGGGTTGGGCTTACAAGTCATAGATGGATCCAAAGATTTCCTAACTGGCACTTGGAGCTAAGCTTTGCCTAAAGAGTTGAAATCAGCAGAGAAATGCTTGGGTTTAAGATGGGTAACGGGGTGGTCATGAAAACCAAGGTACTTGTTATGTAGAGAAGGCCTCCAGGTTCTAGGCTTCAGAAAGAATAGATGTTAAATGTCTTATCAGACCTTAAAATGTGTCAGACTCTTAGTTTTCTCTTCTAGGTCAGGAAAATACCTGGAAAGGGAAGATAATTCTCTACAGAATGTAAATTTTTCCTATCAGAGATGGCTTTCATGGCCATTCCAAAATATGTCAAAGAAATATACTTTGGAGTAAAATACTTTTATTTCCTTTAGGCCTGTAACCTGTCATGTGATGTTTATATCTGAATCAGGTTGGAGCTGGTATCTTATCGTTACAGAGAGTCTGTTCTGTCAGTCTTAGGATCTCTGTTTTAATCTTAATGCTCATCACTTGTACCTGAACTTCATAAGAGAGCGGGCACAGTGAAGTATATCTGACACCCACCCCACCCTTCCTGTCATGACCTGAACTAGTGTCATGGGTTTCTTTCAAATCTCCTTCGTTGAAAGGGGATCCATTCAGTCACTTGGGGGACTATTATTTGATTTTTGGCTTATAAAATGAGGGACATCTGAGTCTGGAGCAGACGGAAGAGGAAGGGAAGTACAGTCCCCAGATAAAGGCCTTCAGATGCCATCTCCCACTAGCATGCAAGCCTCAGTCCAGAGGGTAAGTATGGCTCAGCATTCTTCTAGAAAAAGGAAATCTAGGAAATCAAGAATGGACAAGAATGAATATTTGCCAGTGAAGTATGTTGAGCTCCTTACCTACCTTATCAGGTGTTTGTCACACGCTCATTCTCAGGAAAAAGTATTATTGATCCTGCTTTATAAAATAAGGAAAGGGAGGCTTTAAAGTTTTAAATTATTGTTTTGCTGTCAGCCAAGTAGTTTGTAAAAATTTAGTACTCTACAAAGTGTTTCCTGACACTCAAATTTATACAAATAGGGCCATAATGCCCTTTGTATTTATTTTCAGCATTTATATCAATGCTTTGAACAACATCCACAATAAAAACATCCACAGTAAAATCTTGAGATTGAAAGTTGGATCAGGTTTATTGATTTGCGTATCTCGCATATAAACAGAACCGAAGACAAAAACCACGTGATTATCTCAATAGATGCAGACAAGGCCTTTGACAAAATTCAACAGCCCTTCATGCTAAAAACTCTCAATAAATTCAGTATTGATGGAACATATCTCAAAATAATAAGAGCTATTTATGACAAACCCACAGCAAATATCATACTGAATGGGCAAAAACTGGAAGCATTCCCTTTGAAAACTGGCACAAGACAGGGATGTGCTCTCTCACCACTTCTATTCAACATAGTGTTGAAAGCTCTGGCTAGGGCAATCAGGCAAGAGAAAGATATAAAGGGTATTTAATTAGGAAAAGAGGAAGTCAAATTGTCCCTGTTTGCAGATGACATGAGTGTATATTTGGAAAACCCCATTATCTCAGCCCAAAATCTACTTAAGCTGATAAGCAATTTCAGCAAAGTCTCAGGATACAAAATCAATGTGCAAAAATGACAAGCATTCTTATACACCAGTAACAGACAAACAGAGAGCCAAATCAAGAATGAACTCCCATTCACAATAGCTTCAAGGAGAATATAATACCTAGGAATCCAACTTACAAGGGATGTAAAGGACCTCTTCAAGGAGAACTACAAACCACTGCTCAGTGAAATCAAAGAGGACACAAACAAATGGAAGAACATACCATGCTCATGGATAGGAAGAATAAATATTGTGAAAATGGCCATACTGCCCAAGATAATTGATAGACTCAATGCCATCCCCATTAAGCTGTCAATGACTTTCTTCACAGAATTGGAAAAAACTGTTTTAAAGTTCATACGGAACCAAAAAAGACCCTGCATTGCCAAGACAATCCTAAGCCAAAAGAAAAAAGCTGGAGGCATCACACTACCTGACTTCAAACTATACTACAAGGCTACAGTAACCAAAACAGCATGATGCTGGTACCAAAACAGAGATATAGACCAATGGAATAGAACAGAGCCCTCAGAAATAATACCACATATCTACAGCCATCTGATCTTTGACAAACCTGACAAAAACAAGAAATAGGGAAAGGATTCCCTATTTAATAAATGGTGCTGGGAAAACTGACTAGTCATAAGTAGAAAGCTGAAACTGGATCCTTTCCTTACTCCTTATATGAAAATTAATTCAAGATGGATTAGAGACTTAAATATTAGATCTAATACTATCAAAACCCTAGAAGAAAACCTAGACAATACCATTCAGGACATAGGCATGGGCAAGGACTTCATGTCTAAAACACCAAAAGCAACAGCAACAAAAGCCAAAATTGAAAAATGGGATCTAATTAAACTAAACAGCTTCTGAACAGCAAAAGAAACTACCATCAGAGTGAACAGGCATCCTACAGAATGGGAGAAAATTTTTGCAATCTACTCATCTGACAAAGGGCTAATATCCAGAACCTATAAAGAACTCAATCAAATTTACAAGAAAAAAACAAACAACCCCATCAAAAAGTGGGCAAAGGATATGAACAGACACTTCTGAAAAGAAGACATGCATACAGCCAACAAACACATGAAAAAATACTCATCATCACTTGCCATCAGAGAAATGCAAATCAAAACTACAATGAGATATCATCTCACACCAGTTAGAATGGCGATCATTAAAAAATCAGGAAACAACAGGCACTGGAGAGGATGTGGAGAAATAGGAACACTTTTACACTATTGGTGGGACTGTAAACTGGTTCAATCATTGTGGAAAACAGTGTGGCGATTCCTCAAGGATCTAGAACTAGATCCCTGACCCATTTGACCCAGCCATCCCACTACTGGAGGTATATCCAAAGGATTAAAAGTCATGCTGCTATAAAGACACATGCACAGGTATGTTTATTACAGCACTATTCACAATAGCAAAGACTTGGAATCAACCCAAATGTCCATCAGTGACAGACTGGATTAAGAAAATGTGGCACATATACACCATGGAATACTATGCAACCATAAAAAAGGATGAGTTTGTATCCTTTGTAGGGACATGGGTGCAGCTGGAAACCATCATTCTCAGCAAACTATCACAAGAACAGAAAACCAAACACTGTATGTTCTCACTCATAGGTGGGAATTGAACAATGAGATCACTTGGACACAGGAAGAGGATCATCACACACCAGGTCCCACTGTGGGTGGGGGGAACATTAGGAGATATACCTAATGTAAATGACTAGTTAATGGGTGCAGCACACCAACATGGCACATGTATACATATGTAACAAACCTGCACGTTATGCACATGTACCCTAGAACTTAAAGTATAATAAATAAATAAATAAATAAAGTTGGGTCAGGAGGACCATGGTCCAAATCAGGAAAATTATCTATTGACAGTTGGTCTCATTATATCCTTGGAAGACTGTGCATTTTGACTTTGAGAAAATAAAGTCGTAAGAGCACTTGAGTAGTCTGGCAGAGTTGATTAAAAATGAAGCCTTTAAACACTGTTATAATGCAGTTCCCAGCTGAATGGAAACATAGCTATGGCAAGAGCTGGAGCTTCTAAATCTGCTAAGATTAATGGAAGTGCATTACCATTATGTGCCAGAGGAATATGTTTGGGCATCAGTGAGAATAAATACAAAATGAAGAGTCCCACTTTTCAAAAAATAATGTATTAAACATTTAAATTGTGTAAAATCTTGCCAGATCTCAGAATTCCTCCGTGCTTTTGATGCCAGTTGGATGAAGCATGTCTGTAGGTAGATAAAAATGTCAAGAAACATATTTTCATTATGGACTACATCCATTTAAAACATCTTTAAGTTTAAATCACCAGAGATTTCTTGATTAACAAACATTATATAAGAAAAAGTCACAAAAAAGGTGAATGTATGTAACATTCATCAGGTTACAATTCTATGCCGGGCACTATATCAACTCTTAAAGTGTTTTATTTATTTTTCCAAAAGCAGTGAAACATAAACTAAGAATTATGAATCTCAGTTTTCAAACAAAGAACTGAGATTCAAAAGAGTGAAGTCATTGTTCTTATACATGCAGTGAGTTTTGATAGAAAAGAAGCATTGTCTCAGGGAATAAAGATAATGGTAATTAGGAAAGTCTTTCTTTGTTAATCACCTAGTTAAATACCCTGGGTCTACATGTACAGATACAAAATTACCCCTCCCTTGCTTAGTCAGGTTCTGTTTTTTTTTACAACACAGTGTAAATTTCATTTACATTTTTGTTTTGAGATGGAGTCTTGCTCTATCACCCAGGCTGGAGTGCAGTGGTGGGATCTCTGCTCACTGCAACCTCCACCTCCCGGGTTCAAACAATTCTCCTGCCTCAGCCTTCTGAGTAGCTGGGACTACAGACAAATGCTACCACATCCAGCTAATTTTTTTTGTAATTTTAGTAGAGACAGGGTCTCACTGTGTTAGCCAGGATGGTCTCGATCTTGGACCTTGTGATCTGCCCGCCTTGGCCTCCGAAAGTGCTGGGATTACAGGCATGAGCCACCACTCCTGGCCAGTAAAATGTATTTAAAAGAATTATTGAGGCAGATTCCAAGATGGCCGAATCGGAACAGCTCCAGGATACAGCTCCCAGCATGAGCAATACAGAAGATGGGTGATTTCTGCATTTCCAACTGTGGTACTGAGTTCATCTCACTGGGGTGTGTCAGACAGTGGAGGCAGGATAGTGGGTGCAGCCCACCGAGAGAGCTGAAGCAGGGTGAGGCATCACCTAACCCAGGAAGTGCAAGGGGTAAAGGAATTCCCTTTCCTAGCCAAGAGAAACCATGACACACAGCACCTGGAAAATCGGGTCCCTTCCACCCTAATAACTGCACTTTTCCAAGGTTCTTAGCAAATGGCACACCTGGGAGATTGTATCCTGCACCTGGATTGGAGGATCCCACACCCACGGAGCCTCCCTCATTGCTAGCACAGCAGTCTGAGATCTAACTGCAAGGTGGCAGCAAATCTGGGGGAGGAGCTCCCGCCATTGCTGAGGCTTGAGTAGGTAAACGAAGTGGCCAGGAAGCTCAAACTGGGTGGAGCCCACTGCAGCTCAAGGAGGCCTTCCTGCCTATGTAGACTCCACCTCTAGGGACAAGGGATAGCCAAATAAAAGGCAGCAGAAACCTCTGCAGATTTAAATGTTCCTATCTGACAGCTTTGAAGAGAGTAGTGATTCTCCCAGCACAGAGTTTGTGATCTGAGAATGGACAGATTGCCTGCTCAAGTGAGTCCCTGAACCCCGAGTAGCGTAACTGGGAGGCACTCCCCCAGTAGGGGCAGACTGACACCTTACATGGCCAGGTATGCCTCTGAGACAAAGCTTCCAGAGGAAGGATCATGCAGCAACATTGGCTGTTCAGCAATATTCACTCTTCTGCAGCCTCTGCTGCTGATACCCTGGCAAACAGGGTCTGGAGTGGACCTCCAGCAAACTCCAACAGATCTGCAGCTGATGGTCCTGACTGTTAGAAAGAAAACTAACAAACAGAAAGGACATCCACACCAAAACCCCATCTGTAGGTCACTATCATCAAAGACCAAAGGCAGATAAAACCACAAAGATGGGGAAAAAACAGAGCAGAAAAGCTGAAAATTCTAAAAATCAGAGGGCCTCTGTGCCTCCAAAGGAACAAAGCTCCTTGCCAGCAACGGAACAAAGTTGGATAGAGAATGACTTTGACGAGTTGAGAGAAGAAGGCTTCAGATGATCAAACTTCTCCGAGCTAAAGGAGGAAGTTTGAACCCATCACAAAGAAGCTAAAAACTTTGAAAAAAGATTAGACAAATGGTTAACTAGAATAGATAGTAGGTTAACTAATAGATGTAGAGAATAGATAATAGGTTAACTAATAGATCTAGAGAAGTCCTTAAATGACCTGATAGAGCTGAAAACCATGGCATGAGAACTACGTGACAAATTCACAAACTTCAGTAAGCGATTCAATCAACTGGAAGGAAGGGTATCAGTGATTGAAGACCAAATGAATGAAATGAAGTGACAAGAGAAGTTTAGAGAAAAAAACATAAAAAGAAATGAACAAAGCCTCCAAGAAATATGGGACTATGTGAAAAGATCAAATCTACGTCTGATTGGTGTACCTGGAAGTGACAGGGAGAATAGAATCCAAGTTGGAAAACACTCTACAGGATGTTATCCAAGAGAACTTCCCCAATCTAGCAAAGCAGGCCAACATTCAAATTCAGGAAATACAGAGAACACCACAAAGATACTCCTCAAGAAGAGCAACTCCAAGACACATAATTGTCAGATTCACCAAGCTGAAATGAAGGAAAAAATGTTAAGGGCAGCCAGAGAGAAAGGTCAGGTTACCCACAAAGGGAAGCCCATCAGGCTAACAGCAGATCTCTCGGCAGAAGCTCTACAAGACAGAAGAGAGTGGGGGCCAATATTCAACATTCTTAAAGAAAAGAATTTTCAACCCAGAATTTCATATCTAGCAAAACTAAGTTTCATAAGTGAAGGAGAAATAAAATCCTTTACAGACAAGCAAATACTTAGAGATTTTGTCACTACCAGGCCTGCCCTACAAGATCTCCTGAAGGAAGCACTAAACATGGAAAGGAACAACCAGGTACCAGACACTGCAAAAACATGCCAAAATGTAAAGACCATCAATGCTAGGAAGAAACCGTATCAACTAATGAGCGAAATAACCAGCTAACATCATAATGATAGGATCAGACTCACACATAAATATATTAACCTTAAATGTAAGTGGGCTAAATGCCCCAATTAAAAGACACAGACTGGCAAATTGGATAAAGAGTCAAGACCCATCAGTGTGCTGTATTCAGGAGACCCATCTCATGTGCAGAGACACACATAGGCTCAAAATAAAGGGATGGAGGAAGATCTACCAAGCAAATGGAAAACAAAAAAAGCAGGGATTGCAATCCTAGTCTCTGATAAAACAGACTTTAAACCAACAAAGATCAAAGGAGACAAAAGAGGCCATTACATAATGGTAAAGGGATCTATTTAACAAGAAGAGCTAACTATCCTAAATATATATGCACCCAATGCAGGAGCACCCAGATACATAAAGCAAGCCCTTATGGACCTACAAAGAGACTTAGACTCCCATTACAATAATAATGGGAGACTTCAAAACCCCACTGTCAACATTAGACAGATCAACGAGACACAAAGTTAAGAAGGATATCCAGGAATTGAACTCAGCTCTGCAGCAAGTGAACCTAATAGACATCTACAGAACTCTGCACCCCAAATTGACAGAATATACATTCTTCTCAGCACCACATTGCACTTATTCCAAAATTGACTACATAGTTGGAAGTAAAGCACTCCTCAGCAAATGTAAAAGAACAGAAATTATAACAAACTGTCTCTCAGACTACAGTGCAATCAAACTAGAACTCAGGACTAAGAAAATCACTCAAAATCACTCAACTACATGGAAACTGAACAACCTGATCCTGAATGACCACTGGATACATAACGAAATGAAGGCAGAAATAAAGGTGTTCTTTGAAACCAATGAGAACAAAGATACAACATAACCAGAATCTCTGGGACACATTTAAAGCAATGTGTAAAGGGAAATTTTTATCACTAAATGCCCACAAGAGAAAGCAGGAAAGATCGAAAATTGACACCCTAACATCACAATTAAAAGAACTAGAGAAGCAAGAGCAAACACATTCAAAAGCTAGCAGAAGGCAAGAAATAACTAAGATCAGAGCAGAATTGAAGGTGATAGAGACACAAAAAACACTTCAAAAAATCAATGAATCCAGGAGCTGGTTTTTTGAAAAGATCAACAAAATTGACAGACTGCTAGCAAGACTAATAAAGAAGAAAAGAGAGAAGAATCAAACAGATGTAATAAAAAAATGATAAAGACGATATCACCACCGACCCCACAGAAATACAAACTACCATCAGAGAATATTACAAACACCTCTACACAAATAAACTAGAAAACCTAGAAGAAATGGATAAATTCCTGGACACTTACACTCTCCCAAGACTAAACCAGGAAGAACTTGAATCCTTGAATAGACAAATAACAGACTCTGAAACTGAGGCAATAATTAATAGCCTACCAACCAAAAAAAGTCCAGGACCAGATGGATTCACAGCCAAATTCTACCAGATGTACAAGGAGGAGCTGGTACCATTCCTTCTGATACTATTCCAATCAATAGAAAAAGAGGGAATCCTCCCTAACTCATTTTATGAGGCCAGCATCATCCTGATACCAAAGCCAGGCAGAGACACAACAACAAAAAAGAGAATTTTAGACCCGTATCCCTGATGAACACTGATGCAAAAATCTCCAATAAAATACTGGCAAACCAAATCCAGCAGCACATCAAAAAGTTTATCCACCATGATCAAGTGGGCTTCATCCCTGGGATGCAAGGCTGGTTCAACATACACAAATCAATAAATGTAATCCAGCATATAAGCAGAACCAAATACAAAAACCATGTGATTATCTCAATAGATGCAGACAAGGCCTTCGACAAAATTCAACAGCCCTTCGTGCTAAAAACTCTCAATAAATTTGGTATTGATGGAACGTATCTCAAAATAATAAGAGGTATTTATGACAAACCCACAGCAAATATCATACTGAATGGGCAAAAACTGGAAGCATTCCCTTTGAAAACTGGCACAAGACAGGGATGTGCTCTCTCACCACTCATATTCAACATAGTGTTGGAAGTTCTGGCTAGGGCAATCAGGGAGGAAAGAGAAATAAGGAGTATTCAATTAGGAAAAGAGGAAGTCAAATTGTCCCTGTTTGCAGATGATGTGACTGTATATTTAGAAAACCCCATCATTCTCAGACCAAAATCTCCTTAAGCTGATAAACAACCTTCAGGAAAGTCTCAGGATACAAAATCAATGTGCAAAAATCACAAGCATTCTTATACACTAATAGCAGAAAAACAGAGAGCCAAATCATGAGTGAACTCCCATTCACAATTGCTTTAAAGAGAATAAAATACCTAGGAATCCAACTTACAAGGGATGTGAAGGACCTCTTCAAGGAGAACTACAAACCACTGCTCAGTGACATAAAAGAGGACACAAACAAATGAAGAACGTACCATGGTCACGGATAGGAAGAATAAATATCGAGAAAGAAATCAAGCGTATCCAGTTAGGAAAAGAAGAAGTCAAATTGTCCCTGTTTGCAGATGACATGATTGTATATTTAGAAAACCCCATTGTCTCAGCCCAAAATCTCCTTAAGCTGATAAGCAACTTCAGCAAAGTCTCAGGATACAAAATTAATGTGCAAAAATCACAAGCATTCTTATACACCAGTAACAGACAAACAGAGAGCCAAATCATGAATGAACTTCCATTCACAATTGCTTCAAAGAGAATAAAATACCTAGGAATCCAACTTACAAGGGATGTAAAGGACCTCTTCAAGGAGAACTACAAACCACTGCTCAGTGAAATCAGAGGACACAAACAAATGGAAGAACATACCATGCTCATGGATAGGAAGAATCAATATCGTGAAAATGGCCATACTGCCCAAGGTTATTTATAGATTCAATGCCATCCCCATCAAGCTACCAATGAGTTTCTTCACAGAATTGGAAAAAACTGCTTTAAAGTTCATATGGAACCAAAAAAGAGCCCGCATTGCCAAGACAATCCTAAGTCAAAAGGACAAAGCTGGAGGCGTCACGCTACCTGACTTCAAACTATACTACAAGGCTACAGTAACCAAAACAGCATGGTACTGGTACCAAAACAGAGATATAGACCAATGGAACAGAACGGAGTCCTCAGAAATAATATCACACATCTACAGCCATCTGATCTTTGACAAATGTGAGCGAAACAAGAAATGGGGAAAGGATTCCCTATTTAATAAATGGTGCTGGGAAAATTGGCTAGCCACAAGTAGAAAGCTAAAACTGGATCCTTTCCTTACTCCTTATACGAAGATTAATTCAAGGTGGATTAGAGACTTAAATGTTAGACCTAATACCATAAAAACCCTAGAAGAAAATCTAGGTAGTACCATTCAGGACATAGGCATGGGCAAGGGACTTCATGTCTAAAACACCAAAAGCAATGGCAGCAAAAGCCAAAATTGACAAATGGGATCTAATTAAACTAAAGAGCTTCTGCACAGCAAAAGAAACTACCTTCAGAGTGAACAGGCAACCTACAGAATGGGAGAAAATTTTTGCAATCTACTCATCTGACAAAGGGCTAATATCCAGAATCTACAAAGAACTCAAACAAATATACAAGAAAAAAACAAACAACCCCATCCGAAAGTGGGCAAAGGATATGAACAGACATTTCTCAAAAGAAGACATTCATACAGCCAACAGACACATGAGAAAATGCTCATCATCACTCGCCATCAGAGAAATGCAAATCAAAACCACAATGAGATACCATCTCACACCATTTAGAATGGCAATCATTAAAAAGTCAGGAAACAACAGGTGTTGGAGAGGATGTGGAGAAATAGGAACACTTTTACACTGTTGGTGGGATTGTAAACTAGTTCAACCATTATGGAAAACAGTATGGCAATTCCTCAAGGATCTAGAACTAGATGTACCATATGACCCAGCCATCCCACTACTGGGTATATACCCAAAGGATTATAAATCATGCTGTTATAAAGACACATGCACACGTATATTTATTGCGGCACTATTCACAATAGCAAAGACTTGGAATCAACCCAAATGTCCATCTGTGACAGACTGGATTAAGAAAATGTGGCACATATACACCATGGAATACTATGCAGCCATAAAAAAGGATGAGTTTGCGTCCTTTGTAGGGACATGGATGCAGCTGGAAACCATCATTCTTAGCAAACTATCACAAGAACAGAAAACCAAACACCGCATGTTCTCACTCATAGGTGGGAACTGAACAATGAGATCACTTGGACTTGGGAAAGGGAACATCACACACTGGGGCCTATCATGGGGAGGGGGAGGGGGGAGGGGGGAGGGATTGCACTGGGAGTTATACATGATATAAATGATGAATTGATGGGTGCTGGCGAGTTGATGGGTGCAGCACACCAACATGGCACAAGTATACATATGTAACAAACCTGCACGTTATGCACATGTACCCTAGAACTTAAAGTATAATAATAAAAAAAAAAAAAAGAATATGGCCATACTGCCCAAGGTAATTTATAGATTCAATGCCATCCCCATTAACCTACCAATGACTTTCTTCATAGAATTGGAAAAAACTGCTTTAAAGTTCATATGGAACCTAAAAAGACCCCGCATTGCCAAGACAATCCTAAGCCAAAAGAAAAAAGCTGCAGGCATCATGCTACCTGACTTCAAACTATAGTACAAGGCTACAGTAACCAAAACATCATGGTAGAGGTAGCAAAACAGAGATATAGACCAATGGAACAGAACAGAGCCCTCAGAAATAATACCACACATCTACAACCATCTGATCTTTGACAAACCTGACCAAAACAAGAAACAGGGAAAGGATTCCCTATTTTATAAATGGTGCTGGGAAAACTGGTTAGCCATATGCAGAAAGCTGTAACTGGATCCCTTCCTTACACCTTATTCAAAAATTAATTCGAGATGGATTAGCGACGTAAATGTTAGACCTAAAACCGTAAAAACCCTAGAAGAAAACCTAGGCAATACCATTCAAGACATAGGCATGGACAAGGACTTCATGTCTAAAACATCAAAAGCTATGGCAACAAAAGCCAAAATTGACAAATCAGATCTGACTAAACTAAAGAGCTTCTGTACAGCAAAAGAAGCTACCATCAGAGTGAACAGGTAACCTACAGAATGGGAGAAAATTTTTGCAATCTACTCATCTGACAAAGGGCTAATATCCAGAACCTACAATGAACTGAAACAAATTTACAAGAAAAAAACAACCCCATCAAAAGTGGGCAAAGGATATGAACAGACACTTCTCAAAAGAAGACATGCATAAACAACCCCATCAAAAAGTGGGCAAAGGATATGAACAGACACTTCTCAAAAGAAGACATGCATACAGCCAACAGACACATGAAAAAATGCTCATCATCACTTGCCATCAAAGAAATGCAAATCAAAACTACAATGTGATATCATCTCACACCAGTTAGAATGGCGATCATTAAAAAATCAGGAAACTACAAGTGCTGGAGAGGATGTGGAAAAATAGGAACACTTTTACACTGTTGGTGGGACTGTAAACTAGTTCAACCATTGTAGAAGACAGTGCAGCGATTCCACAAGGATCTAGAGCTAGAAATACTATTTGACCCAGCCATCCCATTACTAGGTATATAACCAATGGATTATAAATCACGCTGCTATAAAGACACATGCACATGTATGTTTATTGCGGCATCTACTCACAATAACAAAGACTTGGAACCAACCCCAATGTCCATCAGTGACAGACTGGATGAAGAAAATGTGGCACCTATACACCATCAAATACTACGCAGCCATAAAAAAGGATGAGTTCATGTCCTTTGTAGGGACATGGATGCAGCTGGAAACCATCATTCTCAGCAAACTATCACAAGAACAGAAAACCAAATACCGCATGTTCTCACTCATAGGTGGGAATTGAACAATGAGATCACTTGGACACAGGAAGGGGTACATGACACACCAGGGCCTGATGTGGGGTGTAGGAAGGGGGGAAGGATAGCATTAGTAGATATACCTAATATAAATGATGAGTTAATGGGGGCAGCACACCAACATGGCACAAGAATACATATGTAACACACCTGCACAGTTGTGCACATGTACCCTAGAACTTGAAATATAATAATAATTAAGAATTCTTATATTTTATTTCATTTTATTATTATTATTTTTTTTTTTTTGAGACGGAGTCTCGCTCTGTCGCCCAGGCTGGAGTGCAGTGGCCAGATCTCAGCTCACTACAAGCTCCGCCTCCCAGGTTCACGCCATTCTCCTGCCTCAGCCTCCCAAGTAGCTGGGACTACAGGCGCCCGCCACCTCACCCGGCTAGTTTTTGGTATTTTTTAGTAGAGACGGGGTTTCACCGTGTTAGCCAGGATGGTCTCGATCTCCTGACCTCGTGATCCGCCGTCTTGGCCTCCCAAAGTGCTGGGATTACAGGCTTGAGCCACCGCGCCCGGCCCTTATATTTTATTTTTAAGAGATTGTCCCACTCTGTGCCCAGGTTGGAGTGCAGTGCCACCATTACAGCTCTCTGCAGCTTCAACCCCCGGGTTCAAGTGATCCTCCTGCCTCAGCTTCGCCTAGCTATTTGTTTGTTTGTTTGTTTTAATTTTTATTTTTTTGTAGAGGCAAGGTCTTGCTCTGTAGCCCAGGCCTGGTCTCGACCTTAGTCTTAAGTGATCCGTCCACGTTGGCCTCCCAAAGTTCTGGGATTACAGGCATGAGCCACCATGCCCGGCAAATTTTTCTATTTTTAGTAGAAATGGGGTTTCATCATGTTGCCCAGGCTGGTCTAGAACTCCTGTCCTCAAGTGATCACCTCAACCTCCCAAAGTGCTGCGATTACAGGTGTGTGACCCTGCACCCAGGGAAAAAACTGTTAGTAACATGAAAAAGAGTTTCAAGAGATATGGTAGTTAGGATTATTAGCTGCGTTGCGTCGTGTGTGTGGGACGGGAGCACACCCAGGTGGTGCAGATGAGAACAGGGCAAGGCCGCCTGTAGAGCAGTAACCGGCGTCCGCAGTCGTCTGCTCACACCACAGGCGAGGCCCGATGACAGCGGTCGGTCAGCAAGTACCCTGACCAGCTTCCCCTGAGAGGGGCCCCTTCACTGAGGGTCTGAACAATCGCAGGGTGAGGGACAGGGAATATCTACGTGGTTGTGTCATTCAGGAAGAGCCCTGATGCAGTAGGGGGCCTTGTTGGAAAAAGGTGGAGGGCTCCGTGAAAGGACTTTTTGGAAAGCAGGAGGCGTTCGGAAGCCTAGCTGCGCGTACCTGTCAGTCCGTTTGAATCCTCTCAGACCTGCTGGGCCCGCCCTCTGCTAAGTCCCATACTGGGAAAGGGGCGCCTCTAGGACCATCACCTCTGTCTCTTCTTTTACTGGGAGAGAGCTGAGGGCAGGGCAGCCTCTCCTGCGGGAGGACGACTCCCGCCTGCTTGAAGAATGCGGTAGGAACAGCCCTGGAACCAAGGCCCCGGGAGGACGGACGCCCACTCGTGAAATTGTTAGAAATGATGTTTTTAGGCCATGCAGGGCTCTATCTTGATTCATTCTACCACGCCAGTGACGGTGCCAAAGTGCTTCACAATCACCGCTGGGGTATCTCCCTGCGATGTCCTGCTGCAGGGAAAGCGACGCTCTTGTCCATTTTCCAAAACATTTCCAATGCTGTAGGCGATTACTCTCCGAGCAGTAATATTGCTGCTTAATGTTTTGAAAAGACTATGCATAGTAGAAATACAACGTAATTCCAAGCAGTAAAACTGCCTTTTCAACATTTGAAAAAGACATAGTCTGCTGCTGTGTTAACAGATACCACTCAGAATTAGAAGATGAGCAATGACGATCCAGCTACCTACATATACAGAATTGGATGTTATTTCTGCATGTATTCATTTGCCAATGTAATGAATGTGAATATACAACACTGCTAAACTCACTGACTGTGTCCAGGAACAGATGTGGGTTTTTGAATCTCTCTTTGCTTTATTTTCTCATAACTGAATTCTGTATTTTGGTTTTATAGGAAAATACCACCTTGATACAGATTTATATTTTTCAGAATTTCTTTTCTCCATCAATTGTTAAAAAAATTAATCCATGTACAATAAGTGAGTCTGAATTCCAAAATGAAATAAGTGATTTTTTTTCTGGGATTAAAAATTATACGCAGGCCTCGCTTGGAGATATTGTAGGTTTGGTTCCAGACAGCCGCAATAAAAGGAATATTGCTAGAAAATGAGTGGCACAAATGTTTTGACTTTCTAGTGCACACTATCTTGTACTCTATTACACTATATTATTCTATGTCTATGAAAATCACATCTTAATTTTAAAGTAATTTATTGCTAAAAAATGTTAACCATCATCTAAGCTTTCACTGAGTTGTAATCTTTTTGCTGGTGGAGAGTCTTGCTTCGATGTCAATGGCTGCTGACCAATCAGGATGGTGGTTGCTGAAGGCTGGAGTAGCTGTGGCAATAGTTTAAAATAAGATAACAGTGAAGTTTGCTGCAGTGATTGACTAGACACTCTTTCCTCACTAAGCTTAACAATTTCTGGCTTTTGATTTAAAATGAGATACTTGGTGGGGCACAGTGGCTCACGTCTGTAATCCCAGCACTTTGGAAGTCAGAGACAGGTGGATCTCCTGAGGTCAGGAGTTCGAGATCAGCCTGGGCAACATGGTGAAACCCGTCTCTACTAAAAATACAAATTTGCCAGGCATGGTGACACATGCCTGTAATCCCAGCTACTCAAGAGACTGAGGCAGGAGAATCGCTTGAACCTGGGAGGCGGAGGATGCAGTGAGCCGAGATCATGCCATTGTACTCCAGCCTGGGCAACAAGAGTAAATCTCCCTCTCACCAAAAAAAAAATAATAATAATAATAATAACAATAATAATAATAATGATAAATAAATAAAATAAAATGAGAGACTTGTGGCTTTTCCTTTCCCTTGAAACTTAGAAGCCATTGTAGAATTATTAATTGGCCTAACTTCAATATTGTGTCTCAGGGAATAGGGAGACCCGAGGGCAGGGAGAGAGACAGAAGATCAGCCAGTCAGTGGAGCGATCAGAACACACAGCGCATCAATTATGTTCACCCTCTTATATGGGCACAGTCATGGTGCCCAAAACGATTTCAATGTTAACATCAAAAATCACCGATCACAGATCCCCATAGTAGATACAACAATAATAAAAACATTTGAAATACCATGAGAGTTGCTGAAATGGGATACAGAGACATGATGTGAGGACATGCTGTTGGAAAAATGGCACCAATAGACTTGCTCAACACAGCGTTGCCAGAAACCTTCGATTTGTAAAAAAGATGCAGTATTTGGGAAGTGCAATAAACTGAAGCACAATAAAACTAGGTGTATCTGTGTTTTCGTCAGGGCTAAAAAATTACCATCATGATTCTTCTAAAATATATTTTAGATATCTGAGTAAATAAGAGATGATGAAAAGGAAAGTAACAATGTACTTCAACATAAATGAGTGTGTAACAGCAATTAAAAGTGTTCTTTGTATTACCAACAATCCAGCAGCCAAAACAGCTGGATGATGTTGGTTAGTTTGGACATTCATTCAATGTATATTTTTGAAAGGCAGACACAAAGATGACAAACAGATCTGTAAGTGATGGTTTCTCATAACTGAGATCAATAGAGGGGAAATTTATAATACTTTAAGTGATTTTGTATACCAAATCTATTCCTAAAAGAGTTATTATGAACTCACGTTGGTTAGTATTTTTTATCATGGCCTTTAAAGTAATTATGTGGAATTCAACATAAGAAATAGATTTGGTTGACTTTATTTTTCTTTGCTGATTTAATCATTATATTTTCTAATTACCAACATGGTCAGAGTCTGGTTATCTGTGCCTCTTCAGCACAGATTAATTCCCTTTGCAGGTAGGGCACCACAAATTTAGATAGCTGTGGTTCAGTTCATGGAAGAATAATACTGCTGTTAGAATTAAACAATCTTTATTCAAGCTTGGTGTTTTACTCTAAGGACGTGTTCATATTATTTTTCTTTAATAGCTATACATAGATTTTTAAGAAGCTACAATATGCAATTTATATGTCCCTTTATCTTAATTTTTCATAAGCTATTATGCTATTGGATTTAGAGGAAAGTAAGGTTTTTGCTATTGATGGTTTGAGGCTATTCTGAGTTTTATTATTATACGAGCTTTTATTTTAACATGATATTCAAGGGCCCTGCCGCACGCAATACACAGAAATGACTTGCAATACTGCATTCAATATCACATGTATTTTATCAGGAAAAAAAGGCATGCGGTTAAGAAAACTTCTATTTCATTCTTGCCCTTTGTTGAATTCTGTAACAAAGACAAGCCATTTTAAATCTTGCTCCTGGGCTGACGCCGCTCTGGAAATTGGAGCCCATCTTGAACTCTCACACCTACGTTATAAATGCATGTAAATTGGAATTTATAATGAAAGGAACACAATACTTTATTGTAACTGCACAGGCCAGGCTCCACTCAGATAAAATAAAACAAAGTGCACGGCAGACCACCCTCCACTGTACTTTGATTAACTTTAGTTTTCCAACCTCAGAGTGATCATGTCAGTAATGCAGGCATTTCAGTTGACTTCCCTGAAAGCATTTTGCTTTATATTTGCCAGTCACTGAATGTGGCATTTTACTTCATCAACCACTGCTCTTTTGAGAGCCACTCAGATGTGAAAAACACAAGTCTAAGATTTAGGCTCTCAGTAAATATGCAGAGAGATATAACTCTTCTGCATTAGATTGGAAAGCTGAATTTGATGGATCTGGGAAATAAAATAAAAGTCATTTTCTTTTGTGTTCAAGAAGTATAAAGCTTCCCTTTTCTGTATTAGTTAGAAAATGAATGATATTAGGTAACTTTAGAAACGACTTTCAGCTTCTACTGCGGGGATATTACTAGGAAGACTGACAGCAGAGAATAAGCTGAAGTCACTCAAACGTTAGTCCCATTTGCAATTGCTTATTATTTGATGGGTCAGTTAGACACTCAGAAATCACACCTCTTATATCTTGGGGCTATACTGTCAACACATTTAATTTATTGAGCATCCTCTGCTACTGTCATTGAGTGGATAGTAAAGCATGTTTGAATTGGAATACAGGATAAACCACCAAACAGGAAAAGCACTGCATTTAAGCACAAATAAATCTATGCTGCAATATAAACTTTCAGTTTCATCTCAGAGATAGGGAGAGCTGGAAAGGCTGTTGCTCCTGTTAAAGATAAGGCCAGACACTAAGTGGCAAAGCTGGATTTCATCAGTCATGTGCTACTGCAGTGGGGAAAACAGCAGCATGAACTGAACACTAGGATTCATTCAGGGGTGATGGGTGTTTAAAGGAAGAATGGGGATAAGATGAGGGGCAAGTGGGGGAAGCGAAACATTACAGAAAGCAAAAGGAAGGGTTGGTCCATGTGAAATTCATCTGGGTTTGTTTCCTGGTGCTTATGAAAATGAGGCCCCCGGCCTCTCACAGAGGCTGGGAGACAGGGGATCTATCTTTAGGTGTTGTCTGGAGCAAACAGTAAATGCTGTTGGCAGCCTTGAGTTTCTCAGGCAAGCACTTTAAGGGGGCTAGCATCATCCCAGGGATATGGCCTTGAGCTATTAGAAACCAACTTAATGTTTAAAACATTTAGGTCTTTGAAGGCCAAGGCAGAGGCTATTCAAGAATGGGGACTGAGGAGCCTGGCTAGAGTTTGGTCTAGGAGAGAATCTTTGTCACCTCCACCATTACAACAAGCAAAAAGCTGGACACCGAACACTGCAAATCATTCACATTTCTTGGACTTCTCAGAAACCTATGTCACAGAGCAAACAGATAACCTGAAATCTAGAGACACAGAGGCCTGGAGAGAGAAACAGGACCTGAGCATTTGCATACCTGGGCAGACCTCATCAAATACCATATCAGCCAGGGGAAGATTCAGCCGGAAATCTTTAGCAATTTACTCTGTTTAGTGACAACTAGAAGGAAAGTATGAAGTCCCTGCTGCCCACTGATATAGGGAGGTTCGTTTCTTATTGCAGGATTTTCTCCAAGTGGGTTTGACCGCACCAGATGTTCACAGAGAAGACTGGGGAGAATCCTGGGGAAGCTGTTCCCAGGTGCTACCTGGGAAAGGGTAGAAGCCACCATTGCAAGAATTCCACCCAGACTCATCTCCCCATCCCACCATGGAGAACAAAAGCCATGATATGTAGGAGGAAGGGGAACAAAAATATATGAGAACACTGGCCGAGGACATAGTGGAAACGCACTGTAACGGAAAGAGAGGACAAGGAGGGGTAGGAATAAGCACTAACCCAACATCACAAAGGAGCAGAAGTACTTATTAAGTCCGGACTTGGACACCCAGGTTGACAATGCCTGCCTGTGACTGAGGCTTAGAGCACCAGGAAATGTTCCCATTCCACCCCAGTGGCCACACGTACCGACACTGAGTAAAACCCACAATAAAATATATCTGGAAGAACAGCAAAAACAGATTCTCTCTGCAGAGCAGCTCAGAGATGACCCAAAGCCCAGCCCAGCATAAACACTGTGAGGACCTGTATGGCAAGTTTTCCCAGACTAGAAATACTTATTATCCCAAGAGAGACTTGAAGCTCTGGCGCCCTGAGGGTAACCATAGCAACAATGAACTTTAAACTCAGCCTAATTCCTGAGTAGATTAGCAAACCCAGAGAGCAAAGGGCCAGCAGAAGGAAATGCATGCTTATCTTAAAATATAACAAGTATTTATTTAAATACTGTAAAATGTGAGTGGCTGTCAACAAAAAAAATATGAGGCATAGAAATAAGCAAGAAATAGCAGTGTGCAGAGACAAAACAATCATCAGAACCAGACTGACCAGGGGGAATGTGAAAACTATCAGATAGGGAATTCAGCTGACTGTGATTGATAGGTTCAGGCAGGCCTGCTCCACAGAGGAGAGTCTTTCAGCTCTGCTCTGCCTACAGTCTTTCTGACCTACATTCAGGAAGATCTAGTGAAAGAGCAGTCGGATGCAGGCAGACACCCTTTATGTCAGAGATCCTGCAGCCTCCCTTCATGTCTAGAGATCCTGAACTCTTAGGTCAGTCCATATGCACCTTTAAAAATTAGAACTTGATTCTTTTTATCCACATATATGGCTTATTTCTCTTTTCCTTGTTGCCAAGATTTTAAAATCATTTTCAGTAGCTTCTTTCCTTGAAAGAGCTTATCACCCCTTGGCTTTTAATTCTTGAGATAACCTTGAAGCCTGAGCTCTTTGCTAGGTTCAAAGTATGGTATTTTTGTAGAGTATCTCACTTGTTTTTATTCTTGTGGGGGAAGTAATACTTTCTTGAGGTTCTCCCACTTTCCAACGTGAAAGTCTTTTGCCTTTTATTTAAACTGTGTACATTTAGCCAAATAATGCCACCTTTTAACAAACTCACAAATTCGATATAATTATGTTACTCAAAAGATAATTAGGTGATCTTAAAATACAGTTCATTTTGCATCGATCCAGTATCTTTTGGTAATGTGATTACTGTTAAAATCAGCCCAACCTTCCTTCTGAAAACTACTACAAAAGTGGCTAAAAAAAAATACACAAAAATTTGAGTTTCACCAACGCAGCAGCATGAGTTTGCTAAAATCCAGAAGAGAAAGAGAATGTATTGAGGTGAATCCAATATCCCATAATTTCCCCCTCACTGTATATATAGTTAGTTAGAAGGAGGTAAAAGGCTTAAAAGACTATCACAAAGCAATATCTAAGAGAGAGAAACACTTAGAATTCACCAGTCTCTTGGGAAACAAAAAATTAAATTCTAGGGATAAACAGAGAGGATAGGTCTGGTAGAAGCTCTAGTTAGACACAGTGTACCCCAAAAGGACCTCACCATAGGAAAAATGAAAACCAAATGTAGATCTATTCTCTTAAAAATTGAACCCATCTTTAGAATAGCTCAGTAACTGACTGATTTTAACTGATCTTGCCATATAACAACTTCCTGCAGGAAGCAACAACGCAACTTTATTAGAAGAAGATAAATAACATCCTGAACTTCCATTATTCAAAAGAAAAATTCTTAGGCTTGCCAAGAAACAAAATTAAGAGAAAAATAGACACCAGTAATAGATCCTCAAGAAATGCAAACATGCAGTATTCATGGGAAATAACAAAGTGACACTATTAGACTTCAAGACTTACAGTAAATCTACAGTAACCAAAACATTGTGGTAAAGGTGAAAGAATAGACAAACAGACCAGTGGAACCGAATACAGAGTCCAGAAATAGACCCAGATAAATATAATCAACTGGCTTTAATAAAAGAGTGAGGGCAATGCAATAGAGCAAAGATAGTCTTTTCAACAAAGAGTGATGTAACAACTAGACATTCTCATGCAAAAAAAAAAAAAAAAAAAGCATAGACACAGACTTTATGCCCTTCACAAAAATACACTCAAATTGCATCACAGACCTAAATGTAAAATGTAAAACTATGAGACTAGAAAATAGCAAAGGAGACAATGAGGTCAAACTTCTGGTGTGGTGCTAACTTTTTAGATAAAACAACAAAAACATAGTCTATGTTGTTGAAAGGAAGAATTGATAAACTGGACTTCATTAAAATTAAACATTTCTGCTCTGCAAAAGGCATTGAAAAGAGAATGAAACGACAAGT
Source organism: Rhinopithecus roxellana (assembly GCF_007565055.1). Lineage (NCBI taxonomy): Eukaryota > Metazoa > Chordata > Mammalia > Primates > Cercopithecidae > Rhinopithecus > Rhinopithecus roxellana. Next base: position 87,634,918 of record NC_044554.1, read on the forward strand.
CACAGACTGGGAGAAAATATTGCAAAAGACACATCTAATAAATGACTGTTATCCAAAATACACAAAGAACACTTAAAACTCAACAGAAGAACACTTAAAACCTTGAAGAAAGAAATGGGACAAAGACCTTAACAGAAACCTTACTAAAGAAGATAGACAGGTAGCAAATAAGCATATGAAAATATGCTCCATATCCCGTATCATCAGAAAAATGAACATTAAAACAGTGAGATACCACTACATGCCTATTAGAATGGCCCCAATTGAGAACTCTGACGACACCAAATGCTAATGAGGAAGATACGGAGCAAGCAGAACTCTAAGTTATTCCTGGTGGGAATGCAAAGTGGTACAATCACTTTGAAAGAAAGTTTGGCAGTTTCTTACAAAACTAAACATCCTCTTACCATAGGATCCAGCATTTCACTCATTATTTCCCCAAAGGAGTTGAAAAGTTATGTACAAATAAAAACCTGCACATAGATGTTTATAGCAGCTTTATGCATAACTGCCAAAACTTGGAAGCAACCAAGTTAAATAAACTGGTACATCCAGACAATGGAATATTATTCAGTGCTAAAAAGAAATGAGCCATCAAGCCATTAAAATACATGGAAGAAATTTAAATGCACATTACTAAGTGAAAGAAGCTGTGTTAGGCCATTCTTGCATTGCCATAAAGAAATACCTGAGACTGGGTAATTTATAAGAAAAGAGATTTAATTGGCTCAGAGTTCTGTAGGCTGTACAGGAAGCATAGCAGCATCTGTTTCTGGGAGGTGTCAGAAAGATTCCCATCTTGGTGGAGGGCAAAGTGGGAGCAAGCACGTCACATGGACAAAGCAGGAGCAAGATAGCGAGAGCTGAGCAGGGAAGATGCCACACACTTTTAAATGACTGGATCTTGAGAGAGCCCACTCACTATCACGAAAACAGGACTAAGACATGAGAGATACGTCCCCATGATCCAAACGCCTGCCACCATGCCCCACCTCCAGCACTGGGGATGACAATTCAACATGAGATTTGGACGGGGACAAATATCCAAACTATTATCAGAAGTCAACCTGAAATGGCTGCCTACTTTACAATTCCAAGCATTCTAGAATAGGCAAAACTATGGGGACACTAAAAAGATCAATGACTGTCAGTAATTAGAGGGAGGAAGGGCGGGATGAATGGGCAGAACGTGAAGATTTTTAGGGCTGTAAAACAATTTTGCAGGATACTATAACAGTGGATACCTGTTATTATAAGTTTGTCTAAACCCATAGAATGAGCAATATCAAGAATGAACCCTAATGTAAACTATAAACACTGGGTAATGATGATGCATCTGTGCAGGTTCATCAGCTGTGACAAGTGTACCACTCTGGTGGGGGATGCTGATAATGAGGAAGGCTGTGCATGTGCGGAGGCAGGGGTTTTATGGGACATTTTTGTACCTTCCTTTCAATTTTGTTGTGAATCTAAAAATTATTTAAAAAAAAATCTTTAATAATAGTAAAAGAAGAAACAAGGAAATTATTGGGGAAGCAAAATAATAACTAACACAAATAATTTGTCCCCAACTGGGCAAGACAGGAGTTAAAAAGACCCATAGAACACTGGGGATGAAAATTTAAATTCTAATATATCAGTAGTTACATTAAATATAAATGAACTAAATACTTCCCATTAAAAAGCAATCATTGTCACAATATTAATGATGTACTACTTTAAAGAAATCCAGTTAAAATACAGAGACACAGAACAGTTGAAAATAAAAAGAGGAAAAATGTTACACCACACAAACACAAACAAGTATAAAGTTAAAATAACTATACTAATAAGATGAAGTGAGCTTTAAGAAATGACGTGCATTTCTGGAAATGAGATATTTGATAATAATGGTAGTTTCTATTGAAATGCAATAGCTAACATTTTTTATTTTGCCTAATACCTAATAATCTGGCTTCAAAATGTGTGTAACAACAGCAAAGCCATGGATCTCAATGATAAATAATAAAATCCAAATTCATAGTGAAAAAAATATCAAACCTCACTCAGTAACTGATGAAGAGCAATTGCCTGTGTATAGAAATTTTGGCCAAACTGATACATTTGAGCTTACATATTGGAGAAAAGTTGGAAATTAATGAATTAAGTAAGCATCCATGTATCAGATTAACTCCAAATAATGTAAGTATAAAACAATGCAAACATAATACAATAAATTAATGGAATAGAAGCATAAAGTAAAGAAATTAAAGTCAAAAGTGTTTCTCTAGTGTTCTGTATAAAAATTGATATTTAGAAAGGATATTTTAAAACAGAGAAGCTTCTAGATATTAATAAAGTAGATGAAATTGATTATAGTACTGATGCTAAAAAATGCATAATAAGAGATATGTGAATACTTTTATGGCAAGAAATGGAAAATGTATTTATTTATGTGACAAGACCAAATTTATGGGCAAAAAAATCTACTGGAACATATACAGAAACAAAGGAAACAACCCCCAAAACCACAAACTTTATAGTCCTATATCCATACAAAATTTAATTTTTAATTATAAACTTTTTATAAAGCAAGTTATAGACTCAGAATGCACCACTAGCAAATTCCAGTTATTTAAGGAAAAGACTATGAGAAAGAACAAATTTAAAGAAGAAAAATATAAAGAAATCTTCTACAAAATTTAAATTGGAGAATATTTCCCAACTAATTTTTGAGGTCAGCATAACATTGATACCAAGTCTTGGAAAATACACATAATAAAAGAAAACTATATGGCAATGTTTGTCATGAATAGAAAGGCAACATTTCCTTAGAAAAATATGGGGAAATTGAATATAATAAAATATAAAGTATTATATAATTCATCTTGGTTTCTTTTTTTCCCCAGAATTTAAGATTGGTAAAATATTTTTTAAACAACTCAATTGATTTAATTTTACATATTGTCCAAATTTTTAAAAAAACCTGTAATAAACAATAAATTTAGAAAAATATTTGATGAAATTCAATACTCATTAACAAGTTTAAAAAATACAGAAATAAACAGAACCTTTTAAATACTATATTTCTTCCCCCAAATGCAATGCAATTATACTCAATGATAAAATATTAAAAGCTTTTTCTCTGACATTTGTAATTAAAGTATAATTCTAGATAGCATCCTATCTATTCAGCTTTGTTCAAAATAAGACTTTTTGTAATCATGTAAACAAATGACTGTCCAGTCCCTCATCAACCTGTGTTCCTAGGTGGTCTCTGAATTTAACAAAAGCAACTAAGTCATTTTCTCTCTGTCACTGTCTCCATCTCTGTCTCTCTTTTTCTGTCTCTCTCTGTTTCCCTATCTCTCTCTCTCTCTGTTTGCCTATCTCTTTCTCTTTTTCTCATACTGACATCAGGAGGTACCTTCATTCCTAATTTAATGTCCTGAGAAAAGTATGGATAAACCCATCAGCCACATTTGTGGGTGGAGACTGGTTGGGGAAGGGAGGGATTTAAAAACGCTTTCTAGGAAGGTGAGAATGATTTGCTTTTCAACCAAAAAAAATTTTTAATTTTTTAGAAAAAAATGTTTTTCTAGAAAATCCAGTTTCCTGGTTATGTTATGCAGTTCACCTTGACCTAGCTCCCTCTCTCTAAAGCGCCATTTGTGATTGATTCCTATGGAAGCATCAATTGCAGGAGGGAAATGTCTCTGAAGGAAAATTAGGAATGGGTGCTCTTGCTTTTGCCTTAGCCAGTCTCATATCATTGGGTAAGTTCCTTTCCATTTCTGGGAGTCTTCTTTGGCACTGTAAAATGATGGGGCTGGGTCACATGACCTCAGAGCTTCCTTTCACTGTTGAAATTATATAGAGTTTGTATCTTCAAGTGTTGAAACTTATTTACTGTTCATAAAGGACTGTTGTAAGCACGAAGCTATTAGAGTTGCAGATGAAGTGTTCTGCTACAAAGCTAGCAAGTTAATAAGTGCCTCTAAGGCTTTGCTTCCGGACCTATGCTTTTTCTCTCAACTGAAAGAAACCTTAGTATTTCTATAATGTAAAACGAGGAAAAATAACACTATTAACAATTAAAACCATCCAAGATAAGAGTCACTCTCTCAAGCATTGTGTGTACGCTTTAACCTCCATTAAATTTCCCACTCTGAATGATCCAGATTCTTCAGAACAAACAAGGTGTGGATTCTCTGTGGCAAAAGCTGAGTGCAGCTTTGTCTTTTTTTCTCACAGGTGTATATGGAAGATGTCAATATGGTATGTGGGAAAAGCATGTATTTTTGAAGGCATACTTGGAGTTGAATTATATCAAGCAAGTTTTCTTAACTCAAAGTTAGTCAAATCCCAGAGTCTCACTTTTCTTATTGAAGAAATGGGCAAAATAGAAGCTCCTTCCAGCAGCTCTTTTTTCTAGAACAGAAGATAGTATATGAAAATGTTTCTGGGACCTATTAGGTGCTCACAAGTCACAATTTTATTGCTATTTTTAATCCTGAGGATTTCTTTCTGTCCTTGTTTCTTAAAAATCTTTCCTTTCCCAGCATTTTGTATACTTTTTTTTATATTAGTTGGGTAGGTTAAAAGGCTGAAATGAAACACATCACAGAATACAGTGGCTCAAATGTAATATACACTTGTTTGTTTCCCATGTAACTATCCAGGTAGGTCGGGGCAAGGCAGATGGGGTTTGGGTTGTACTTCTCCATGCAAGCCATTCAGGAACCCAAAGACAGAGCAGCCCAGCAATCTCCAGCAAAAGATTCCAGAGCCAGTCAGGCGCAGTGGCTCATGTCTATAATCCCAGCACTTTGGGAAGCTGTGGTGGGTGGATCACCTGAGGTCAGGAGTTCGAGACCATCCTGGCCAACATGGTGAAATCCCGTCCCTGCTAAAAATACAAAAATTAGCTGGGTGTGGTGGCAGGTGCCTGTAATCCCAGCTACTCAGGAGGCTGAGGCAGGAGAATCAGTTGAACCTAGGGGGCTGAGGTTACAGTGAGCCGAGATTGCACCACTGCACTCCAGGCTGGGTGGCAGAGTGAGACTGTCTCAAAAAAAGAACCCATTTGACTTCACTATTCCAGTGGGGAGAAAAGGAGAAGGAGCAAGGAAGCAAGGAAAAGCACTTATGGAAGGGGAATATTTTCCCCTTTGTTCCTGGGGAGATGTATCTACTCTGAGCAAGGGAGGCTGAGAAATGTAGTCCTGACGCAATCCTATGAAAGAATAAAGGGAGATGGAATTTGGATGGAGAGTAACGAGCTCCTTTCAGGAAATCCACACTGGCTGCTCCTCCCCACACAATAGACAACATGCTTCCTGATGTATTTGTTATGTCCAGACTATGCATGTTACTACACTTTGGAACACACTTCTAAACTAGTGTTTCTAAAAACATTTTGTATCTTTGTTTCCCATCTCTTGACCATCCAAAAGGATTATTAGTTTACACGTGAAATCCTAAATGTGGATCCTAGCGTTTAAGTCTCTCTCTGAAATAGTCTCATTGCATGGACTAGTGTTTCATTTTCCTCCCCTGCTCTTTCTTTGGGTCTGGATTGAGTTTGCATTCCTACTTATCTGCTATGGTCTGAGTGTTTGTACCTGCCCAAAATTCATATGTTGAAACCTAATTCTCAATGCAATAATATTAAACGGTGGGGTCTTTAGGATGTAATTAGGTTATGAGGGCTCAGTACTCACGAAGGGGATTTGTACCCTTGTAAAAGAGGCCTGAGAGAGCTTGTTTGCCCTTTGTACTGATGCCGGACAGGTGAACCCCAAAGTCAGGCTTAGCCTGCAAAGTTTCTTGGCTTTGCCCAATAAAGAATTCAAGGGCAAGCCAGAGGTAAACGAAAACAGCTTTATTGAAGCAGCAGTATTACAGCTCTGTGACTGCTTCTGCTGACTAGCGCTACTCTGTAGGCAAAGAGTAGCAGCTCAGGGCCATTGTGTAGTCATATTTATACCAACTTTTAATTGCATGTAGATTAAGGATTGGTTTATGTGGAAATTTCTAGGGAAAGGGTAATAACTTTTGGATCATAAAGCTGTTGTCATGAAAAGGGGTGGTAATTCCTGGGTGTTGCCATGGCAATGGTAGGTAAACTGATGTGGCACACTGATGGGTGTGACTTATGGAAAGCTGCTTCTGCCTCAGCCCTGTTTTAGCTAGTCCTCAGTCTGGTCCAGTGTCTGAGTCCCCACCTCTGGAGTTGAGTCCCCAACCTACCTCATCACCATGTGAGGACAGAGCCAGAAGTGCCATACAGCCCAGGAAACAGGCCCTCACCCGACCCTGAATCTGCCCATGCCTCGATCTTGGACTTCAAACCTCCAGAACTGGAATAGATTTCTGCTATTTATAAGCCACCCTGTCCATGGCATTTTGCTCTAGCAGCCTAAAGGGAATAAGATAAAGAATACATGATGGCCGGGCACGGTGGCTCAAGCCTGTAATCCCAGCACTTTGGGAGGCTGAGACGGGTGGATCACAAGGTCAGGAGATCAAGACCATCCTGGCTAACACTGTGAAACCCCGTCTCTACTAAAAAATACAAAAAACTAGCCGGGCGAGGTGGCGGGCGCCTGTAGTCCCAGCTACTCAGGAGGCTGAGGCAGGAGAATGGCGTGAACCCGGGAGGCGGAGCTTGCAGTGAGCTGAGATCTGGCCACTGCACTCCAGCCCCGGTGACAGAGTGAGACTCCGTCTCAAAAAAAAAAAAAAAAAAAGATAAAGAATACATGATTAAATTAATCCTGGTATGAGATGCATGACTGAAGAATGACTGAATTCCTAGCCATTACAAAGATGTATCTTCCAATCCTGTAAGTACAGTTCTTCAATTATGTTGTTTTTCTTTACAGCATTATTTATTTCTGCCTCTTGCTTGAGAGGGCAATAGAGGGTGGACCCCTGAAGTCAAATTGCAGGAAAATAACTGTCTCTGAGGTGACGTTCCATTATCAGGCCAAGCCTTCCACCTTTACACGCTCATTGAAAATCTTACATTTTGCCCAGGCAGGTCCTTGTCACTTAATCCTTGAAGTTACCAGCTCAGCTGGAATCTTCAGGGCTGGGCTCCCAGGCAGCCCTTCCCACTTCCACTGTCACCTGGCCTGGAATGGGACTTACTCTTGCCCTGCGCCACCTTCCCAATCCCACAGGCCAAATAAAATTTAAAAATAAAAATAAATAAAAAAGAAAATCTCATATTTTATTATAAAACATAAATGCATAATGGAGAGTGTAAAATTCACACATATTTTAAAGAATGCTCAAGGAGTAAAAAGGATGTGTTGTTTCTAGCTAGTTGTTTTGAGCCTGACACTTTCTATTCTTTTTTTTTTTTTCTTTTGAGACAATCTCACTCTGCCACCCAGGCTGGAGTTCAGTGGCATGATCTTAGCTCACTGCAACCTCTGCCTCTCAGATTCAAGCAATTCTTCTGCCTCAGCCTCCCAAGTAGCTGGGACTACAGGCATGCGCCACCATGCCCAGCTAATTTTTGTGTTTTTAGTAAAGATGGGGTTTTGCCATATTGGCCAAGCTGGTCTCGAACTCCTGACCTAGTGATCCACCCATCTCGGCCTCCCAAAGTGCTGAGATTAGAGCCGTGAGCCACTGCACCTGGCCAATTACTCTCTTCTAACGCTTCTTAGGAGAAAGGAGGGACGGAAGAGGATGGGAATGTCTGAGATGCAGGTGCAGGTAGACCTGGCTTGGAATTTTGGGTCTGCCCTCATTTTCAGTTAAATCTGTTAATTTCTCTGAAGCTGAATTTCTGTCAATTGATGCTAAGATACAGTGTGCCATAAGGGCATAACATGAGCTCATGTACATGGAAACAACTCCATAAATATTAGTACTTCTCTTCAAGTTCAAGTAAACTTCCCAACATGTCCCCAAACTTCTAATGTGCAATCCTCAGAAATGTTTCCCATGTTGTATATTTAAATTTTTTTACATGTATTGATTTAATTTTTATATATCTGTGCCATATAATTTGTGTATTTCATTGTGTACATTGCATATGGAAATTTTTTCTGCCATCACAGCCTTTACATATACGTAGATTGGTTTTTTTTCCTGCATTTGTGCTATAAATTCTCAGTGGGATTTGTGCTGTTGTCTTCTGTTTTACAGGTTTTGCTATTGATTACCAAACAATATAATTCCAAAATATTAATATTTAACATTAACTTTTTGGAATATCATAGGGACATTTATGCCTATAAACTTGGATATACGTGAGTGTTCTCAGAAGAAAATTTTGGATATGAAAGAGGGATGGAAGTATGAAAGCAATAAACTAAAAATCATTAACACTCAAATATAAGATAACACAAATAAGTAGTAGGTACTGAAAGAGCTAAAAACCCATGTACACAAATTCTAACTCCTTGAAAATAGGTTCACCTCACTTCTCTGTGTGTGTGTGTGTGTGTCACTCACACACATGCACACACACACACGCTCCTTTACCTCTCTAAATGTGTAAGTGATTAAGACTCATTAACTGGCCTACATGGGACGAAGCAGCATGTGATCCCAGTAATATGGAAGACCCGGGAAATCAGTTACCTTTCCTAAAAAAATAGCCTCCAATAGCTGCAACTGCAGAACTTAAGTCATCCCTTCACAGTCTGAACCTGACAGCTGTTGCTAAGCATTAGAGAACATTGCAGTGAACATTAGGATCCTTAATATTTAAGTTAATAGATCATGTCCTTGCTCATTGTTAACCTCTCTCTCTTTCCCCTTATTCACTTGTTTAAAAGTAGCTTAATTCTTTCTTTATGAACATTATGTTTTTACAGTATTAACCAACTGTCCGGAGCTGTGAGGCCCGGAAATTGCCGCGGCCTCTGTTGCTTAAGCTCCGCATTGCAGAGACAAGATGGTGCACCTCCTGGTTCTTCATCATCAACTTTTCCCGCATGCGCGAACTTTTCCTGCGCCCGCGTAGATAACTTCCCGCACCCGGGAAAGACTAAATCTACCGAACATGCGCCTGGTGACGTCTCTCATTATTCTCCTCCCCGCCTGCTCTGCCGCACTTCCTCTTTCTTACCAGCCTATATAAGCTGTATCAACGCCTTCAATAAACGAGACTTGATCAGGATACTGTCTTGTCTCCATTTCTTGTGTCTCTTGTCTCTCTAAATTCCCACCCCCTCCTCCAAGGTCTGTGTTAATGATCCCGCTGGACAGGACAAACTACTGTAATTTTTTGCATTTTTGGCCTGACTTCTACTCTCACCCCAATTTCTGCAGAGGCATCCATTTGTCCCTGAAAAGAGAGATTCTATGATGGTCTTTTGATGTTTCAGTGTGACCAGGCTACAGTCACCAGTTATTTAATCCGTCAGTAATGCAGGTTTTGTCTTGAAGACATTTTATAGATGTGATTGAAGTTATAGTCCATAATCAGTTGACTTACAGTAAGGGAGGCTAGATAACATGGTGAGCCTGATTCATTAAGTTGAGAACCTTAAAAGCAGGGCTGATGCTTTTCTGAGAGAAGGAATTCTGTCTGTGGACAGCAGCTTTAGCCTACTCTTACTGACAGTCTGCTCTAAAGATTTTGAAGCTGCTTCGCCAGTTTCTTGTAATAAATCGCTTAATATATATCTCCTTCTGATTCTGTTTTTCTGGTCAAACCCTGATGGATGCAGATCTCATAGGAGAAATGCAAAGAGAGGCATCGTTCCTCAAGTTCTGATACTCTGATTTTTTTTCGATCTGCGGTAAGACAATAAATTCAGAGAGGTTCTTTAAAGACGAAAGAGTTGAAAAATTGGTCTCAGTAATGACAATAACCAAGTTTGGAGATAATTCAGGATATAACTTTGGGCAATATTTCTCAATTCTAAGATGTCTATACTCTTGGCCTTTTTAGAATTTACTTCCTGATTAGTAGCTCTAGATTTTGTGTCAAGATTCTACATTCCTTACTAATGTGCCTGTGGTTTGGAAATTGCTGCCACCCTGACCACACTTCCAATAGCAAGGACATAAAGGAAATTGTGTGGTCAAAGAAAGTATTCTAGACTGTCTTCCTTGGGTTCAAGTCTTCAGTGGTGGTAATGCGTTAATTAGGCTGACAGAAAAGATGAAGGCAGGCAGTTGTGTCCAGTTCACACACGGAATCCCTGAAAAAGTCTTGCATTATTGCAATGCAATAGAACATCCTTGGCAAAGAGAAGGCTGGGAGCTAAGCTAGATGCAGGAACCTGGATTGAAAGCATTCTTAGATTGAATCACAGTTCATCCAAGAGTACTAGGTTCTCTGAGAACCTTTCTGAAAGGTTACAGAGATACTGAAAGCTTAGATAAACTTACTGACTTCTGGAAGCAAGGTCCAGAAGCTTTGGCACTGTGGTAGATGTCAGGAACCTCAGACTCCAGTGATAAATGAAAGCACATCACTTTGTCTAGAGAGACAGGAGCAATAACATCTCAGTGATCATCCATCAGGATGAGATTCAACCTGCACCCAATACGAGTAGATACGAGACATTCCCTACAAGCTTACACAGATAAGGGAGGCCTCACCCAACATGCCATCCTGAAGAACAGCCAGGGAATAGGAAGAAAATATAAATCTATGAATATTTCCATCATCATTAAGATTTCTCCCAATCACAAAAACTTATGACATAATTCTACATGGGTAAGAAAAAGAGGTGAATTTAAATGATTAATGGGAGTGTTATTGGTTTTATAGCTCGGGGTATTATGGGTTAAATCTTCTGTAGGCATTGGCTCATAATTCTAATCAGTATTTATTACTTTATTTCATGGAAAAGTATAAACTAATGATAAAAAGTGAAATGTTGGAACTCAGCCTAATAATAAATTAGACATTGAATTAGCAGCATTACTCAACCTAGAGCTTTAAGTTGATTCAAACTAGAGTTCTGCTTCTGTCAATGGAAAACTTGATTATTTTGTAAGACCCCTTGTGTTGAAAACAAATAGCAAATTTGGATAAAATGGCATACAAGAAAATGCGTTTGGAGTTTCTAAGACAGTGAGGAACGAAAAGCTCAGGATCTAGGGGAGATGGGAAGACCATAGTTATGCCTGCTATTGGTAGTCTCTTGTCTCTTTGAAGCAGCTGTCTACTCTGAATGTGCTGTCTGAGAGGCTCAGAAACTTAGTGGAATTTTACAGAGATTCACTTAGCAGGGAAAACAAAGACTCAAGTTTGTTGCTGTTAAAAGAAAAACCTTAGCCAAATTAAATTTTACAGAGTTTAATTGAGCAAACAATGATTGGTGAATCGGGCAAGCCTCCAGTGTAGGCTCAGAGAGGCTCCAGCACAGCCACGTGGTAGAAGATTTGTGGACAGAAATAGGAAAATGATGTACAGAAAAAAATGGAAGTGAGGTACAGCAACAACCAGATTGGTTACAGCTCAACGTTTGCCCTATTCGAACATGGTTTGAACAGTTGGCACCCTTTGGCCAAATTCAGTAATTGGCACAAGAGTAGGTTACAGTCTGTTTACACCTCCATTTAGGATATGGTTTACTATGTACAGAGAAACCTTTAGGCTAAACGTAAAACATGTAAGGAGACAGCTTTAGGCTAAATTTGATTTAACAGAGCCGATCCAGGAAAAGAAGTCCTGGTAAATACCCAGGGTTTGATTCTAAGTTGCCAAGTGATCAGGAAATACACCAATAGGCCTAATATAACCAACACTATATTACAATTCTAAATCTTTAGGTACATAATAATGTGGTCTCAAATTAAATAAAACAAAACAACAGAATAAAAAGGAAAATATGTAATATAATTTTTCCAAGGGTTTTAATATCTGATAACTAACAGAACAGTAACCGATAGAACAACCAGATAAAGCGATCAATAACCATATAGAAAAGTTGGACAAAATAAAGAACTGCACTACTAGACCTAAATGGAACACTAATATCCAAAACTTCCGGATATGATTTCTAAGTACATCTGGCATGGTTACTGAAGTCGACTATGTACTGTGCCATAAAACAAATATAAGATTAATTTGGTCTATCCCTTCTGGAAAGTAATCTATTCACCTCTTTTAAGAACTTTAATGTATTCTCATTTTTTAATAGTAAGTTATTTTTGCTAAGACTATAATAAGAGATGAATAATTTTTTTTCCCATATTTGTTTTAGGACATGACATAGCATTTTTATTAGGCTTAATGTTCCAGACTGGGCGTGGTGGCTCATGCCTGTAATCCCAGCACTTTGGGAAGCCGAGGCAGGTGGATAACCTGAGGTCAGGAGGTTTAGACCAGCCTGGCCAACAAGGTGAAACCCCGTCTCTACTAAAAATTAGCCGGGTGTGGTGGTGCACGCCTGTAGTCTCAGCTACTTGGGAGGCTGAGGCAGGAGAATTACTTGAACCCAGGAGGTGGAGGTTGCAGTGAGGTAAGATCACACCACTGCACTCCAGCCTGGGCTAGAGGGAAAAACTCCGTCTCAAAAACAAAAACAAAAATAAAAATAAAACAATGTTCCAAACGTGAAAAATAACTTTTACATATATCTATTTAGTTAACATTATGCTGTCATTAACATCATGTTTTTAAATAAATGTAAGAATATTGGAATATGTTCTCAGTCAAATTTTGAATAAAATAATATGAAATACCCAAATTCCAATTATGCAGAGTAATTTAAATGCTACTTCCCAGCATCTATCCAGTGACTGGCACTCCCAGACAGAAGTAGTTTTTCTCTTTTCTCTCTAAATTTCCACTGAGCATTGTGCTATTTTTTTCCTTGAATTACATTTATTCATGAGGATAAGATTCTCCATATTGACATACTAAGAAGCATGGTACTAAATTTAAATTGAAATTCCACAGAGGTTCTAAAAATCTTACAAAGTCTTTCCACACAGTAGAAGTGAGAACACTACTTATTCACTTTCTTCTGATCTTTTTAAAAAAGTATTGTGATCTATATTTTAATGTGCTCACAAAATATGAAGGCCATGATTGAGTAGCTACATTTATCATGAACTAGCTTAAAAATACATGATAAGTAGAAGTGAATTAAAAACACAAGCTGTTTAACAAAGGGGACGTGTTTTGAGTCGAGGTGTCAGGTCATTTTGTTGTTGTGTTAAGGGAGGAGACCACCCCTCCTATTGTCTTATGCCCAATTTCTGCCTCCAAAGAAAGAAGTAAAAACTAAAGGCAGAAATGAAATCAACGGGCAGAGAGCCTGGCGCCACACCCTGAGCTGGGCCTGGTAGTTAAATATCGATCCCTGACCTAATCGGTTATGTTATCTATAGATTACAGGCATTGTATACAAAAGCACTGTGAAAATCCCTGTCCTATTCTGTTCGGTTCTAATTACCAGTGCATGCAGCCCTCGTCACGTACCCTCTGCTTGCTCAGTTGATCACGCAGAACCCCTTAGAGTTGTGAGCCCTTAAAAGGTACAGGAATTGGTCACTCGGGAGCTCAGTTTTTGAGACGTGAGTCTTGCTGATGATCCTGGCCAAATAAAGCCCTTCCTTCTTTAACTCGGTGTCTGAGGGGTTTTCTGTGGCTCATCCTGCTACAGTGTGAACATCATAGAATGCACTTACACAAACCTACACGGTACAGCCTACCACACACCTAAACTAGATGGTACAGCCTATTGCTCCTCGCCTGCAAATCTGCACAGCAGGTTACTGTACTGAAGACTATAGGCAACTGTAAAACAATGGCAAATATTTGTGTCTCTAAAAATCCTGTAAGCAACTGTAAAACAATGGCAAATATTTGTGTCTGTAAACATACCTAAATATAGAAAGGTACAGTAAAAATACAGTATTATAATCTTATGGGACCACTGTCATATACCTGGTCTGTCGTTGACAGAAACGTCATTATGCTGTGCATGACTGCAATTCATTCCAAACGTGTAGTATTTTTGACTCTCTAGCAATTTCTTGATTCATTCATCTTAGAATATGAGGCATATGCTTTTTGCAGTGTTTCTGGGAGCAGATCAAGTCACTGAACTTTCTCTCTCCACGACTTCCTTTTATTTTCTCACTCTTCCCAGAATCGTGTATTAACTCAGAAGGGAAACAGAACTGTTATTTCAAACTCTGGATAACTCCACTGAGGCATTACCTATCGTGCTTTTTGCTTCGTAAAGTGTTAGAGTGCAGCACGTTTCTTGGATATTCCTTTTGTGACAAAGACTTCCTCCAATTGAAGAGATTCATCATCATGAAACATAATTTCCTAACATTTTATAAAACATCTGCAGGGAAAAAGTACACATTATGCCACCAGAAAATCTCCTCTCAAACAAAAAAGGTAACAAACCCAAAAAAGGGTGTCTTGAATGATGAACACAAACCATAAGGTAAAATTGATGAACAAAAATCCTGTAAACAAGAAATACTCTTATTTTTGTCAATTTCTAGTTTACATATTCAATTTTTCACCTTTCTTAAATGAAACAAGACAAACAAGTGTGTCGCATTCACATTTCTATTCCTCTATTCTTATGTAAAGCATGTAAATACTGCTCTATAATTGTCACTTAAATTAACATATCAATCAGCATAAAGAGGACAAACAACACGGGAGTGAAAGGCTCTCTGCATGTAACAGCATGGATATTGTGGGGTAGGAAATAAGAGGTGGAGGGACCTCTGAGAATAAACTGAAATAATTTTTAACTCTTTATATGAAAGTTATCTTTTCTTTTTTTTTTTTTTTTTTTTTTTTTTTTATTTTTTTTTTTTTATTTTTTTTTAATTTTTATTTTTTTTATTTTTTTTTTTGAGAAGGAGTCTCACTCTGTCACCCAGGCTGGAGTGCAGTGGCCAGATCTCAGCTCACTGCAAACTCCGCCTCCCGGGTTTACGCCATTCTCCTGCCTCAGCCTCCCGAGTAGCTGGGACTACAGGCGCCCGCCACCTCGCCCGGCTAGTTTTTTGTATTTTTTTTAGTAGAGACGGGGTTTCACCGTGTTAGCCAGGATAGTCTCGATCTCCTGACCTCGTGATCCGCCCGCCTCGGCCTCCCAAAGTGCTGGGATTACAGGCTTGAGCCACCGCGCCCGGCCAGAAAGTTATCTTTTCTTAAAGGCTGAAAAAACTGTCCTTAAGCAAAGTTGAATTAAATTATAAACATCAACCACTGAATTAGATTACAACACTAGCCAGTGCCTCACAGTGTGCTCCTCATATCTCCGAGGGACACAAAACAGTCAGGATCCCATCCAGTGGACTGCAGTGCTTTACAACAAAAAACTGAAAAGCAAACTTTCAAATTATTTGTGTTCCCGCATACTGGCATTGTTTCTGTTGTGCTGGTGGAGGTTGGCGTGGTTGTTTCCGTTGTCTGGAATAACCAATTGCAAGTTAAGTGCTGCAATTGTGAGCTGCCTGCTGACACTTCCAAAATGACATTTCCATTCTTCAGGATTCGGAAGTTAAACAATACAGAGAATAGTTTATTTTAAAATGGAAATATTAATCCATTTCACATGCCACCCTTGAAGTTGTGTGGTTCTGAAACTTGCACAAAGAAATTGATGAAAACAGATTAAAAAGCAAAGTAAGAAAAATAGAAAGCAGTTGCTGCAGGTAATTTGCGCACGCACACACACACACACACACACACACAGAGACATACACACGTACTCACAATGTTTAACACATCATGGTGAGATTGTTGCTATATCTTTGTATATAACCATTATAGGTAATATTAGGTCTAAATACTATCTTGAATTGAGTAAAGTGACACTGGGTAATGAAAGATAATTACTAATAACAAAATTCCCTGCTATGGGATCTCTCACCACATCCTCACAAGTCCCCCTTTGCTCTCATGCTCAAAATATTTGATATTGGGAAGGTTTTGTTTTCAGTACCCTACTGTACATGGAAAATAAATCTTGGAGCCCCCAAATCACTAAGTTAAAGGGGAAAGTCAAGCTGGAAACTGCTTAGGGCAAACTGCCTCCCATTCTATTCAAAGTCACCCCTCTGCTTTCTGAGATAGATGCATATCTGATTGCATCCTTTGGACAGGCTAATGAGAAACTCAAAAGAATGCAACCATTTGTCTCTTAGTTACCTATGACCTGGAAGCCTCCTCCCCATTTCTAGTCTTCCTGCCTTTGCTTCGAGTGGTCCTGCCTTTCCAGACCAAACCGGTGTTCCTCTAACATATGTTGATTGATGTCTCATCTCCCTGGAATGTATAAAACCAAACTGTGCTGACCACTTTGAGCATATGTCATCAGGACTTCCTGAGGCTGTGTCATGGGCGCGCATCCTCAACCTTGGCAAAATAAACTGTCAAAATTAACTGAGACCTGTCTCAGATTTTTGAGGTTCACACTAAGTTTTTTGCTCTTAGCACTGTTCAGTTACCTGAGTTTTAACTCTTTTCTCTGTGTTGATATGTTCCAAAGCCATTTCACTGGCTCAGTAATGTAATGAGCTCAGGCCTGTAATGCCCAGACCCGCGATGACCCAAAAGCAACCACCAGAGTCCAGAGACAAAGCCAAGCAGCAGGGATCGCTTTATTTCGAGTTCAAACTCGGTTCCCTCCAGCTAGGTATCAGATCCTAGGGAGAGACCCCGAGCTTGGTGTTCAGCCATTTTTTATAGTCAGACACAAACAAGTTACAGCAAGTTACAGAGTCACTGGGGATTTTTACAGTTGTAGGTTTACAATTGGCTGACATTTAAAGTTAAACATTAGTCAGTTGCTCATTGGTTCCTGCCCTTTGACCAAACCACAAACGGCCACTTGCCCTGCTAGGGACTTTCCAGATAACCTTGTTGTTTTTAGCATTAAGGGGAGTTTCCTGACTTTTCTGACCTCTGATATTCCTGACTTTTCTGACCTCTGATATTCAGTATTTTTCCACTCCTCATTCCCCCCTCTCTCTAGTATCTTGAGAGCCAATCTTGGGTCTTATATGTCTGACTCGGAAGTCTCGGTGAGTACAGGTTGGTACTGGGCTCTCAGGACCATAAGCTGGACAGTGTTGAGTCTTTCTTTTACAAAGTTTGTTAATTGTTTATTATACATGGTCCTATAGTGAGTAAGAGAAGTATAGTTATGAATGGTCCTATGAGGGGCACTAGAAGGGAGTACATGGAGGAATTCCACCAGCTGTTGGCAGCAGAGGTGAATTGTTGTTTCTGCAATTCTAGGCTGAGTTTATGTAGTTGTTGAACTCGCGTTTCTACAAGTTCAGATTCATTTATGTAGAAACAACAATCTTCTCTGAGGAAAAGACAGGTCCCTCCTTTTTCGGCCGTTAACAGGTCTAGTGCACGGCGGTTTTGTAAAGTAACTTGGGCAAGGGAAGTCAATTGTCTCTGTAATGAGGCAAGGGATTCGGCAGAAGCTTCCATAGCTATGGAGAATTGATGAGAGAGTTTTGCAGTGCTGATAAGGGAGTGACCTAAAGCTCCCCCGGCTAGTCCTGCAGCAACTAAGGACGTGGTGAGTGAGACTCCGGCTACTAGGGGGAGGAATATAGCTCATTTTGGTCCAGGGAAAGGGGGGGAGTCCCATCTGGAAAATTCTGCAGGGGTGCGCAAGGTTAGTTGGGGGACTAGCGTGACAGGGAGACACAATAGGGTTTTAGTGGCCTGAGTGGAAAGGTTCTTATATAGGGTCCCATTGCACCAGAGGAAAGAACCGGGAGGGGCAAAGAGGGTTGAGTTGGGAGTGGAAGTTGTATTACAGAGGGTAGTGCCCGCATTTGAATAACAAAAGGAAACTTATGTCTGTCCAGGGTTTAGGAACAAGGGGACGTCAGGGATCGGGGGTGGTATGTGGCTATTGTTAGGGTTTAGGCTGAGAGAAGTGTTAGATGGGCCTGGAAGTGGAACTGCGGTTAACGGCGGTCGCCCTAGAGCCGCGCAGAAGAAGCATGCAGAGAGATTGCCTAGGCCAGTGGCATTTGTGATTTCTAACCCTTCTCTTAATAGGGATAACCAGGAAAAGGGGCGGTAGGAGTTAAAGTTGAGAGCTGGACATTTAATTCCCTTTCCTGGTCCTGTATAGCCGCGTGTAGGGTGGTCTGGATCTGAACAAGGGAACGCCAGAGAAAGAGATGGCTACTAGGCCAGGTAGTTCCTGAAGTCAAGTACATAGCCCCTTTTTGCTGGGAAGTCCAGTGGGGGTCCCAGGGGTCCCAGATAACCCAGGTGTAGCCTGATGTAGTTTTAAAGAAATTGTATGACTGCCACGTTTGACTGGATAGGGACTCAGAAGTTTTTAGGATTTTAACAGTGTGGATTTTGCAGGACCTATATGGACAGCCGGCACTTTGTTCTACCCATGAGTTATTACAATAAGAGAGTGTTTGGTCAAAGAGGAAACAAATTGCGGGTGCTGCTTTTCCTGGCTGGTGTTTAAAATCAGTGAAATTTAGATGGATGGGAGTGCTACAAGCCCCAGGGGGACAGTCAGCAGTGCCTAATACATAGCCCTTTTGTTCTGTCTGAGCATAATTGGTCCAGTTCTCAGTCAGAAAGAAACGCCAAGCGAAAGGGGATGTTGCCGGGTTCGCCTGGGTCTCCCCACAAGGGACCCATAAGAGTAGAAGAGTTATAAAGGAGGTAGGTGTCATAGTTACAGTTTAGGTTGCTGACAGTGTAGAACAAGTTTTAGAGGGTTTTTTTTTGGTCCGGTCAACTGTCCAGGTTGCTGCCTCTCCCGTCGAGCATGTAACAAGGTCTGAGAGCAGGTCTATAGGCTTGGCGTGGGTGTGATGAATCCAGGTGGCGATGCCTTCCATTTTGAGGGCTGTAGGCATAGTCAGGATCACCTGGAATGGTCCTTTCCACCGGGGTTCTAGGGTTTCTTGTCGGTGGCGCTTGACGAGGACCCAGTCTCCCGGTTTGTATTGATGTGGAATGGGTGGAGGCCCAGCTTCATATAGTTCTTTTAGCTTGGGCAAGACTTCCTCATGAACTCTCTGTAGGGCTTGTAAGGAGAACAAAAGTTCAAGACCATTATCTGTGTCAGCTTTGAGGAGATTGTCTTTAAGGTTAGGGATGATAGGGGGTGGTTTGTCATACATTATTTCATAAGGGGTAAGTCATAGTTTATAAGGAGAGTTACATGCCCGGAACAGAGGGTAGGGCAGGAGGACTACCCAGTTAGCGCCAGTCCCCATGGTCAATTTAGTTAGGGTCTCTTTTAATGTCCTATTCATTCTTTCTACCTGACCTGAGCTTTGGGGTCGATAAGCACAATGTAGTTTCCAATTAGCCCCAAGGATGGAAGCCAGTCCCTGACTTACCTTTGCGGTGAAGGCCGGCCCATTATCCGACCTTATCATGACTGGAAAGCCGTACCTAGACAGGATTTCTTCTAGGATCTTTTTGGTTACAATCTGTGCAGTTTCTTTCTTTGTCGGAAAAGCTTCTGCCCATCCTGAGAATGTATCTATAAAAACTAGTAAATATTTGTATCCATATTTTCCTGGCTTTATTTCAGTAAAGTCAATTTCCCAATATATACCAGGTCTATCTCCCCTGTGTCTTTTTCCTGTGGTCTGGGTCCCGTGACTGGCGTTATTGAGTTGACATACTACCCAGTTTTTAACCGTGGCATCTACTTTTTCAGGGGCGTTTTTAATTTTTAGTCCAGTGTGTTGAATCAAATCTAACATCCGCCGCGGGCCCAGATGAGTGCTTCGGTGGATTTGTGCTACTATTCGCTGCCCCAACCTGTCCGGGAGAATGGTATTGTTGTTAGAATCTTTCCACCGATTACTGACCTGTGTTCCGGGGAGTTTACTTATCCACTGGAGGTCTTCTTCTGAGTATTCTGGGTGAAAGGGCAACTCTCTGGGCCTGGGATCAGGCAGCTGGAGGGCCAGCAGCTGAGGAGTGGTTTTAGCCACGTCTTTTGCAGTCTGATCAGCCAGGTTGTTACCTCGAGTGACTGGGTTAGTGGCCTTTTGATGTCCCGGACAGTGGACGATAGCCAGCTTTCTGGGTTCCCAAAGGGCGGCCAGAAGATTTAAGATTTCTTCTTTATTTTTAATGTCTTTTCCTTCAGCTGTAAGAAGCCCCCTCTCTCTGTATATAGCCCCATGTATGTGGGCGGTGGCAAATGCATACCGGCTGTCAGTATACACTGTCAGTTTACGGTCTTTGCCTAGTTTTAGGGCTTGTGCCAAGGCTATTAACTCAGCCTTTTGAGCTGATGTTCCTGGAGGTAAAGGCTCAGCCCAAATTATCTCAGTCTCTGAGGTTACCGCCGCCCCCGCATACCTCTGTCCTTGGTGAAGGAAGCTGCTTCCATCAGTGAACCAGGTGAGATCTGCATCTGGCAGCGGTCGGTCCTGGAGGTCTTCTCTGACTCCATGCACCTGGGCTAGTATTTCAGCACAGTTGTGGAGCGGCTTACTTAAGTCTGGGTCTGGCAGCAATGATGCTGGGTTTAGGGTTGTCGGGGGCTTAAATGTTATTCTGAGGGGGTTTAGCAACAGCTCTTGATAATGGGTAAGCCGAGCATTGCTGAGCCATCGGTCAGGGGGTTGTCGGAGGATGCCTTCGACAGCATGAGGGGTGGTGACTTGTAATTCTTGGCCCATGGCCAGTTTGTTAGCGTCTTTGACCATCAGGGCTGTTGCAGCAATCATCCGGAGGCAAGGAGGCCATCCTGCAGCTACCGGGTCCAGTCTCTTTGAGAGGTATGCAACCAGTCTGCGCCAGGGACCTAAATTTTGAGTTAATACTGCTTTCGCTATGCCCCGGCTTTCGTCCACTTATAAGTGGAAAGGCTTAGAGACATCCGGAAGACCCAGCGCGGGGGCCGAGAGCAAAGCAGTTTTGATTTGCTGGAAAGCTTGCTCAGCCTCTTCAGTCCAATTGAAGGGCTGCTGCTCTTTGGTAGCCTGATAGAGGGGTTTTGCCAGTTCAGCAAAGCCAGGTATCCAGAGTCTGCAGAACCCTGCAGATCCCAGGAATTCTCTTACCTGTCGTGTTGACTGAGGTCTGGGGATCTGTAGGACAGTTTCTTTTCGAGCATTTGTGAGCCAGCGCTGTCCCCCTCTAAGTAGATGCCCCAAGTAGGTTACCTCTGGCCTGCAGATCTGGGCCTTTTTAGCTGAGGCTCGATAACCCAGGTTTCCCAAGGTTTTCAGGAGGTCTTTGGTTCCTTGGATGCAGGCCTCTGGGGACGTTGCCGCTATTAAGAGATCATCAACATACTGCAAGAGAGTTATACTGGGGTGTTGGCGTCGGTACTCACCCAAGTCTTCGTGGAGGGCTTCATCAAACAGAGTTGGGGAGTTTTTGAATCCTTGTGGCAGTCTGGTCCACGTCAGTTGGCCACTTATGCCTCTCTCAGAGTCTGTCCACTCAAAGGCAAAAATTTCCTGGCTTTTAGGGGCTAAAGGCAGGCTTAAAAAAGCATCTTTTAGGTCTAGAACAGTATACCATTGATTTTCAGGGCTCAAAGTGCTCAGGAGGGTGTATGGGTTTGCCACCGTCGGGTGTATGTCCATTACCCTTTTATTGACTTCTCTTAAGTCTTGTACCGGCCTTTATTCTTTACTGTTGGGTTTTTGTATTGGTAGCAGCGCCCTTTGACCAAACCACAAATGGCCGCTTGCCCTGCTAGCGACTTTCCAGATAACCTTGTTGTTTTTAGCATTAAGGGGAGTTTCCTGACTTTTCTGACCTCTGATATTCCTGACTTTTCTGACCTCTGATATTCAGTATTTTTCCACTCCTCAGGCCTACGAAGCACCAGATTCCTCCCAACTCTTTTTTTTCAAGCCTTCTTTTCCTCAGTGGTTCTGGTTTTAGTTAATACCACAGTGATCCACATGTCTGCCTTCATTGGTAACCTGGCAGCATAGATTTCTTCCTCAGCTTAGTGATCCTCAAGCTTCTTTATCTCAGGACTATATTAAAATTATTTTGGAACCAAAAGAGTTTTTGTTGATGTGAGTTGCATATATCAACATTTACCAAATTAGCACTAATATATTTTAAAACTCTTATTAATCAATTCCTTTAAAAATATTAATAAGCCATTTTAAGTTAATATAATTAACATTTTCATAAAAAAGTTTCAAAAACAGAGAAATAAATGATAAGAATCGTATTGCTTAATGATAAAACAAAGAAATTAGTGAGAAGCGTGTGTTGAACAAGCATTATAGAAGACCATAGTTTTGGACTAAGCCCCAATGGACCAGATTAAAAATAAAAATAAAAATGGAGTCACCCATGCCAAAGCTGCATGTCACCAGACCAAAACTGAGTTATTATCTGACCTACAGAGAAATCAGAAAAGCGACATAAAGGCGTAATTAACCACACAGACCAGTTTCAGTGAGCATGATAAGGAAGGTCCCTCTGTTTAAACCTGAAGTAACCTGATGTGCACTAATCGGTTATTTCTCTATTGTCCAGTCTCCCGGTTCCTGCCTCACAGGGGAAGTAACTTTAAAATGACCAATCCACTTTTTGTTCTTTGCTTCTGCTTTCTTCAGCATTTTCTGTCTATAAAACCAACCTTCTCTACTCTATTTATTGGAAGTTTTATTCTATTTGATGGAATAAAAGTACTGCCAACACTAGAATCACAGTGAAGCCAATTGAGATTTTTAAATTTTGGTAATTTTGCCTTTGATAAGTGGTATTGCTTAATATCTTTAATGCCTGCCTTATATTCAGGTAGCTGGAGTCTCATCTCTGCTTCTGAATTCAATCTGCTGTGATCTAAGACATTATAGTCTTTAGAAACCTCTACTGTACTCTCGTGAGAGAATAAAGGTGAAAAGGGCAAATAATGTCTTAATGTTGTCATGAAAATAGCTTTGACTTTGAGAATGGTCTGAAAGAGTCTCACAGGGGGTCTGCATTACTCCCTAAATCGAATTGATCACAAAGCACTGACTCCTGTGCCTATGTCAGGCAGGACAAAGTTCTTTACAACATTAACCATAAAAATCCACCAACCCAAAATTTTTATGGGGTCTGAGATGAGGTTTTGATGGCACACGGCATATATTTTTTTTTTAATGAAAAACAAAGAACAAAGTAGAAAAAATCCCATTAAACACTTCTCATGTTCTCACTGATCTCCTTAGATGCTCACAAGCAGGGTCTTCTCCCTGGCCACTCTACCCTCACTCAGCCCACAAATGTCTGCTAGCTCCAGTCCTTATTATCCTTCAGTTTCACCCTTGGTTCGTAGAAGAACTTAGCTCTCTTGTGTGTTTACTCATTCAGTTTTACAAAAAGAAAAAGGGTTATCATCATCAAGACATAGTGGGCATTTGATGGTTTCAACATTATCATAAAAAATTTTATAACCTTACAATGTGGGGAAATTTTACATAATGAGACTTGCTTGAAAATAATCTCCTAACTGTTGTATTGCAAAACTGACATATTTGAAAATAAAACTTGCAAACTAGGCTTATTCTTTGCAAATTAAATATCTGCCGAAGTTGCTATTGCTAGTCCATGGGGAAAGTGGAGGATATATATTTGGACCCTTGGTGATCCTTTGTACTCTCTTGCCCAATTTTCATGGTACTCAGACGACTGCAGCAACCTCAGCATGAGAAGAGTGTGGTAGTCAGTACCCCTGTAAACCCAAAATAAAATTCTAAGCCCCCAACCATCTGAAGGCATCCCTTCTCTCTGCCAAGGGTATTCCAAAATTAACCTGAAAAAATTGTTAAGGCCATGATGAAAGGGGACCTTGGACATGCCTCATTATGGTATCCTCCTTTTCAGAGTTCAGGAATAGCTGACCAGCATTAACATCAATATGGGCTGTAAGTCTGATGAGAAACATTTACAATCTGTCCTGTCTGAAGCCTGCTACCTGGAGGTTTCGTATCCATGATAAAACTTTGGTCTCCACAGCCCCTTATTGTAACCCAGACAGTCCTTTCTACTGATTCCAGGTCTTTAGATAATGACTTAACTCCTTCAACCAATTGGCAACCACAAAATCTTTAAACCTATGAACTTAAATTTATGACCTGGAAACACCCATTTCAAGTCATCCTGCCTTTCCAGATTTAATCAATGTACATTTTACATGTAGTGATTGATGTATTATGTCTCCCTAAAATGTACAAAAGCCCACTGTACCCTGACCTTTTTGGGCACATGTCATTAGGATCTCCTGAGGCTGTTTCATGGGTGCATCCTTAACTTTGGCAAAATAAACTTTCAAAATTAATTGAGACTTGTCTCAGATACCTTAGGGTTCACAACCCTCTGCTGATATGATATGTTATTGTCCCACAAGTCCTTGAGGTTCTATTCATTTTTAACAGTATATTTCTGTCTGTAACGCACACTTGATCATTTTTATTGATCTACCTTTACTTTCACTGACTCTTTCTTGCTGCCTCTATTCTGGCATTGTGCCATCCAGTTAGAAGTCTTTCTCTCCTGCCTCTCTCTCTCCCTTTCCTCTTTGCCCACTCCTCCTCCTCCTCCTCCTTTCTGCCCTTCTTCTCTTCTTCTTGCTTATTACAATTTTCAATTCTGAATTTTCCATCTGGTTTATCTTTATATATTTCTTTGGTTTTTTGCCCAGGCTAATCTTGAACTCCTGGGCTCAAGTGATCCTCCCACCTCTGCCTCCCAAGAAACTGGGACTACCGTCTCACACCACTAAGCCTTGAGCCACATCTTTATATCTTTTATGTTTTTTGCTGAGGGCTTTTTTTATCCCCCAATTGTTTCAAAATTATTTCCAATGACGACTTTGAGTCATTCTTATCATAGTTGCTTTCAGTCTTTGTGATATAATTCAAACATCTGTGTCATCTTGTCTTTGACATTTATTGAATTTCTTTGCCTATGTAAGTTGATATAATCCTTTTCTTTGTGTAAGTTTTTATTGTATCTTAGTTTAATACTATGTTATGCATCTTGTTTAAATCCTACGGAAAATATAGATTTTTTTTTTTTTTCCTAGCAGGTAGTCAACAGAATTAGTTTCAGTTTGCAAGTTCCAACATGCATTCTGTGGTCTCTGGGTTCAATGTAATTTCAACTTTCCAATTTCTGTAAGTGTAATTTTGAACTGTCTCATGTGCATGCCACTCTGTATCCAGTGTGGCCCTTGGGTACTGTCTCATTCTCTAGTATGCTGAAAAGGATTATATCTAAACACAAATAGCTTACAGGGAAGCCCAGGAGTTCATAGGCAACTTTAGGTGTTTACTTTCCTGAGTTCTTCTTTCTCCGTAATCTCCCCAGTGTTTCCCAGTTCCCAGTGTTTCCCCTTTTAGTTCCCCATTAAGAGAGCTGGGGCTTTTATTTGTGCTATGCATTGCTGTGACTGTGCCTGCAACCAGAAACCAGTGCCTGAAGGACAGAGAGAGAGAAAAAAAATCAGTGTGAGTTTTCCCTCCAGCTTGGGACCATAGCTCTTCTGATGTGAGAAGAAGCTTCAGGTCCCTAAGAATTTTGAGCCTCGTGATTTCCCATTACTTCTACTGTTGCAGAATTGTTTAAGGACAATGGCCCAAGAAGAAAGTATTAAGAAAAAATAGCAGGGGGAGGGGTGGTGGTGGTGGTGTGTTTTTCCCTTTCTCTAAGCATGAGGGCTTCCCTTTCCTTCTCTGAGACAAACCGTTAGGGCTTCTCTGCCAACTTCCAGTATTTTGGGCTGTGTTGAGACTAGGCCAGGGATAGCAAAAGAGAAAAAAATGTTAATCTCATGATCATTTAGGTGGCACTTTAAATTCTGGTCTTTTCCTTTAATTAACCTCATACTATTTACTTTTGAATCCTAAAACACCTTGCCCTAGCATTGCTTCTCGGTGTTATTCATGCGTTCTTTGAGAGACACTGTGTGCTTGTTCCATTGTATCTTGAAATAAAACTCTAGCATTTTATCCTTGTATATGAACACATTTTAAAGAATGGTTATGGCGCAATAGCCATTTTTTAAAAAATGATTTTATTATTTCATGCATCTTGATGCTATTATAAATAGAAATGTTATCGTTGTTTAAAGCCAAAGTCCTACACACAATGTTCAAAACCTCAGTGCATAACTGATCCTCCATTGCTCTTGCCGTCAGCCTGAGCACCAGAGAAAACACCTCCAGGAGGAAGTTTTTGGCAAGGAGAAAAAAAGATGTTATCTTGGATTTACAAAATTTTCGTCATCATATTGTTAAGTAAAACATATTTAGTTACTGTCCTTCAAAAGTTTTCCTTTGTCTTTTTTTGTTGTTGTTGATGTTCTCAGTAAATAAAAACAGACGTTTGAATATTCAAAAGTTAAATATCCCAGGCAGAGCAATACCTTTGCTCAGAGCACAGTTTATTCAGGAGTGACTCTTACCCAATCAACTTTGGCAATCATATTCAATCTCCATAAATGAATAAGCAAAAATACCACGATCCAGAGGCTGCAATGAATCATTTGTAGGCGTCTATCTATAACATCCTTCTTTATCTCTCAGAGACCTCTTTGTATGTGTTGTATCTCACTTAGGTATAAAGCAGACTTTTTCACCAACCCTCTTAAAAAGTCTTTCTAAATCACTGAAATGCATGGCTTTTTCACTGTCTCCCACCATTGTAACCATGCATTTCCTATAGCCCTCCTTGTCTTTTTCCAACACAGCTGCTGCTAACCCTTGTGGAATCCGCATATGAATTAGGAAGAGACACCCATTCTCTGCTGTGTGCAGCCCTATGCTGAGACACAGGATAAAGAGTAGAACTTGAAGTATTATTATTATTATTTATTTTACTTATTTCTTTTTTTTGAGGCAAATCTCACTCTGTCTCCCAGGCTGGAGTACAGTGGCACAACCCTGGCTCACTGCAACCTTCACCTCCTGGGTTCAAGCAATTCTTGTGCCTCAGCCTCATGAGTAGCTGGATCTACAGGTGTGTGCCACCATGCCCTGCTAAGTTTTGTTTTTTTTTTTTTTTTTTAGCAGAGATGGGGTTTTGCTATGTTGGCCAGGATGGTCTCGAATTCCTGAGCTCAAGTGATCGGCCCTCCTAAAGTGCTGGGATTACAGACGTGAGCCAATAATTTAAATTAGACTTCAGCAACTTTACCTCCTGACCTGACTTTTGGCAAAACCTCTCTATCCACTTCAACTTTGTCTTTCCAACTTACGTGTTAGCAGTTTACAAAGTTTCTTCCTTGGACATCTTCCTTTTTAAAATAAACACCATTTCTGGGCAATTGCTCATACTCCCAGACCTTTAGCTGTCATCTAAATGCTGAATTTCTTAAATATGTTATTCTAGTCCTAACTTTCCTCAGTAACCCAGATTGTTATTTCCTATGGACAAACATTCCAGCCGAGTCTAAACTTTCCTTCGAGTGCCATACAAAAGAAATGTGGTTTTTTTGTTGTTGTTGTTTTGTTTTTTGTTACTGGGTTTCACTCTTGTTGCCTAGGCTGGAGTGCGATGGCACAATCTCAGCTCACTACAACCTCTGCCTCCTGGGTTCAAGCGATTGTCCTGCCTCAGCCTCCCGAGTAGCTGGGATTACAGTCATGTACCACATACCCGGCTAATTTTCTATTTTTAGTAGAGACAGGGCTTCTCCATGTTGGTCAGGCTGACCTTGAACTCCCGACCGCAGGTGATCTGCCCACCTCGGCCTTCCAAAGTGCTGGGATTACAGGCATGAGCCACCACGCCCAGCTTCTAAATGAACTATTTATTGCAACAACAGCAACAATAACAAGTGCAGCAAAAAAATATTCTCTGTCTTTCCTACCTCTTAAAAAAGGTACTGTTCTTCAATAGTGGCAACAATTCAATTTCCTCTTTTTTTTCTTTAATTGAGGACAATGTATCTGGATGAATCATTAAGACAAGTAATTACTTCTGCAGAAAAATCTTACTCAACAAATACATATATTTTTTCTTTTAAATATCAAATATAGTGACAAATATGAGTCAAAGAGGAAAGTAAAATCATAGTTAAGAAGAGTCTGCAATATCTGTGATATGTTTTCTTAATATCTGTTAATAGCAAATCTTTGTGACTTTGAAATAGCTGTACCGTCTTTTCATTACTATTATTTTATTTAAAGGGAACATACTTTGGTTGAAAATGTCTTATTGCCCTTTTCTGCACAACATAAATATAAGGCATTTTAAACCACAGCAAGACATCCCAGTGTCTTAATGCTTCAAGTCACAAGCATGGTGGAATAAAATACAACCATTACATGCAGAAGCACATTATCTGAGGGCACAGCTGAAATATCACACATTAATGTAAACCAGGTCTTACTAAATTTGGGATACAGAGGTTCCTCAGTTGTTGAGCTAAATGGAAGCTCATTTAGCTTCCATATTTGTTTGTTTAAATATCAATATACATTTCTTTCTACCTGAATCTACCGGAAGTATATAATGGGTAACATTTACACAAAACTTTTCCATTAGATGGAGTGCTTTCATGCAGTTAGTTTGCAGTGCTCACAAAAACTTGTGAACTTGATACAATGAACATCATCCTCATTTTATCAGCGAATGAAATGATATTAGAGATAGCTGAAAGTACATACAATTAGTGAGAGAAAGGGAGAAGCTATGTCATCTTTTATGTGTGGTCATCCTTCCACTGTATAATTTTGCCTGTATAATTATGATATTTTTACAACAGGTTTGGAATTAAAATAAATCATTAGATAGTTGGTCACTAATAATACTTTACTTCTGTGAATGCTGTAAATAGCATACTATTTTTAAGGAAGAAATAAAAATGTAAACCCATTTAATGGTAATTTAGCAAACTTATTCTATGTGAGTCCTAAAATCAGTTTTGGAAGAAAAAAATTGTGGACAGCATTGAAGATGTCAGGTAACGCATCAAAAAGCTACTATCACCAAGGGTACTGGAGAAGTGATAGACATTAGTTCTTTAAAATGCAAATTCGGTACAAGTAAAAGAATGCTATATTTAACATATGAAACTGATTTTGAAGTCTCCATAGCAACTATGAAAATGTTAAGCATAAATTATGTGATTAAAGTTATCAAAGATAGCTTTCTTTCAGCCTAAGCAATTTCAGACCAGATGATGAATCTGGGGTTCTTTTTCAGAAAGTCCTACCAAGTACACCTCTGGAAGATAATTAGAAGAGCTTTTGTCCATGATAGGCTATGCTGATTAATAATTTTAGAAATGAAATATATTGCTTTAATATAAGTGGAATCCAGGAGTAATCTCTTCATTAGAGAAGATGTGCTTGTATTAGTTTGGTGGCTTGCATTAGTTTGATAGTATAAGATAATCTTTCACTGGCGAAAAGTAGAAACAAAACTTCTTATTTTTCTATACCATTTCAGTGATGATAAACATGATGTAAATTATTTTATTCTTTATATTAATTTGAGTGATATGAATGTGTGTGTGTATGACTGTGTTACATACATTTGTCTTGAGCAATTACATATCAATTGTTTTGAAGGGTAGCAGAATATACTATCCCAAAATAAGCCACTTTAGCATGAGAATGTCTTTGAGCTGAAGGCAGTTGAGAAGAAGTAGATATAAGACAAGCTCTCTGTCTTTCCCCTATTTGCCTAAATGTATGGCATAAATTTGCAAAAGTAAAGGTGTCCCTTCTCCCCTTTCTACCAGGAAGGACAAAGGTTTATCAACAGAGATGACTTTAGAGCATACGGGCCTGGAGACCACACCAGATGAATTTATTAACAAACCTTACTAGCTGACCTTAATCTAACTTATGTTTGCTTTTCCACAATTTACCACCCCTAGAGAATCAAGGTCCTTTTCTTTGTCTTATCACGTATCTAAATATTTATTTTTTTGTTGTTGTTGAGGATGTCACATGAAAGCTCGGATTCTGAGCCACCTCTTGAAGAGTTACTCACTTTTTTTGGTATCTCTCATGTATATATGAGACTTACATGTTTGTAAGTCTCTGTCGTCCAGGCTGGAGTGCAGTGGCGCGATCTCAGCTCACTGCAAGCTCCACCTCCTGGGTCCACGCCATTCTCCTGCCTCAGCCTCCCGAGTAGCTGGGACTACAGGCACCCATCACCACGCCGGGCTAATTTTTTGTATTTTTAGTAGAGACAGGATTTCACCATGTTCGCCAGGATGATCTGGATCTCCTGACCTTGTGATCCGTCCGTCTCGGCCTCCCAAAGTGCTGGGATTACAGGTGTGAACCACTGTGCCCGGCCTGAGACTTACATGTTAACACACTTTTGTTTGTTTTCCTCTTGTTAATCTGTCTTTTAATACTGAGTTTCTAGCTAAGAACTTGTGAGGGTGGAGAGAAAATTATTTTTTCCTCCCCTACAGTTTGTTGTTAGTGTCAAATAAAATATATTATATTCTAAATAATAAAATTATAGGTTCTTCATGGAATTCTGGAGTATTGTTTTGTAAAACATGTAAAAGTTGATTTATTAAACATCCAACTATACAATTGCGAAACATTTAATACATAATTCCATCCAATTTTCTTCAGCCATGTATGAACTCACCATAACTAGTTCAGGCATCATTTTTGTGTTTCTGTACTTGAGTCTCATTCAGCTCTGAGATATCTAGATGAATCAGAAAAGTTGACTCTGGCAGTGTAAAAAAAAATTCTGCCGAGGCAAATAAAATTAGATGGCAAAGAATGTTAAATTTGGGTCCAGAAATCAGCTATATAAAAATGAGCCAAACAATGAGAAAAACATGCCTTAGGTTCTTGCGTATTCCCTATGTATCAATAGTTTGAAAGAATGTTAAAAACAAATCAACAAATAGATGGCCACAGAGAACAATTGGATACAAAGACAGAATGAAAATTATGTGGTTTATAAGGCAAAGAGAGAAAGCTTTCCGTCCATCCTTTGAAGGTTTGCTAAAATACGCAGATTCACAAGAGAAAAAGGTATGCAAATTTATTTAATATGCACAGGGGGAAAGTCACAAGACAGTGATTATCCAATAATTCAATGATGTCCAGATGCCTATATATCCTTTCTCATAGAGGAAGAAGAGATGGGAAAAAGTGATGATTTGATGGATAGTAAATGATTTTTAGGGGGAATGAATGGGCCTAATGTTCAATGCTTAGTAAATGATGCTCTTTGGGAATTTAATTGGACCATAGAACAGACAATGGTTTGGGACAACCGATTGTCATTTGGGCTTCATGTGTGGTGTTTAATTTTCAGTGTCTTTTGCCGTGATATGAGTTCTTATCTTTTTTGATTAACAAAATTTCAGGGAGGGAATTAAAGACAATTGTGTTCCTCTTTGGCAGATCTGTTCTTTGGACGGATAAAGGAATATCAGAGTAAAGCCTCTTCCAGCATCTAGTAGCCTCCAGTGGCCTTTAACTTCAAATAATGAGCATACCAGGGTGTTACATTTGGGGGTGACAGTCCCTGGACTCCTTTAGGTGACTTGTAAAAAAAAAGGATGAAAAGAAGCTCAAATATATCCAGCAGATAATGTCCTTTCTTCACTCTTTTTCCATAGCACACCTCTGGAGGAAGATTAACATGCTTGAGAGTGACCAATCACCTCTTGATTTTTGGTTACCACTTTTCCTTTCCAAATCTGTGCTAAATTATTCTGTTAAAATTAACATTAATTTTCAGTAAGCTAGCTGAATGATGCTTTCTCAAGTGACTCTTCAGCTATTGTTTTATCTGTCACTGTTTTTTCATCGCTACCTTCAGTTTTCAGGCTGGAACAGGGTCTTCCTTTCTCAAGACCTGCTGTCTTTTTTCGTTGTTTTAATAGCTTTGCTCCTTCTTTCTTCTTCGTTTTTGGAGAGTACCTTGGTTGTCTTCAAGATTACAGAATCACATTTTCACAGTGTCAGTTTTGCTTTTATTCTGTGTCTGTTATTGATTTTGAACTTCTTTTCATTCTGTCAACCTCACACTCATCCCTAATTTCATTTTACCCATTTTCTGCTTGTTGTTCCCTAATTCTTCCATATAAATGACACCCTTTCTTGAGATTTGATTCCTTGCATCTTGATGTTGGAATCAGATAGCAGGAAAGAGTCAGTATCTTTTTTTAAAAAAAATCTATATTATGGCTTCACATATTCTGAGTATTGAGATTTGCAGTCAATGGCTTTTAATCCTAGCATGCTTTCTGAAATCTCTCCCAACTGATGTACATTTTATTTGAACATTTTTCTCTGTACTGTGACACATCATCCTCATCCCTTTCATTTCTAATACAACTGCCAATTTTTATCTTTGATTGAGAGTTTCAAAGATTTTTATTTGTGTATACCTGACCTTTTACCTGAAAGTTTATCACCATTTCAAAAGCCTTTTTTCCATTTTTTGATGTGCAGTTATCAAAACTGAATACTATAAAAATAAAAATCAGTACTTTTAATTAGGTTCTCACTATTTTCCAGATATTTTAATAGACTTTTATGTAAAGTAACTCACAATAGCCCTGTAAAATAGGTAAAACCATTACTCAAATTGTAGAGATGAGACAACTGAGGTACAGATTGTTGGAAAACATATTTGTACAGTGAGTCATTGGTAGAATAACGTATAAGCTCAAGAAATTTGATTCCGGCCGGGCGCGGTGGCTCAAGCCTGTAATCCCAGCACTTTGGGAGGCCGAGGCGGGCGGATCACAAGGTCAGGAGGTCGAGACCATCCTGGCTAACACAGTGAAACCCCGTCTCCACTTAAAAAATACAAAAAATTAGCCCGGCGAGATGGCGGGCGCCTGTAATCCCAGCTACTCGGGAGGCTGAGTCAGGAGAATGGCGTGGACCCGGGAGGCGGAGCTTGCAGTGAGCTGAGATCTGGCCACTGCACTCCAGCCTGGGCGACAGAGCGAGACTCCGTCTCAAAAAAAAAAAAAAAAAAAAAAAAAAAGAAAGAAAGAAATTTGATTCCAAACCCAGGCCTGAAGACTCTGCCAAGTTGTTTTTTCCATTTTAAGTTCATATATGTCATAACTTTCTGATACCTTAACGTGTAACGTGGCCTGACGTTCCAGCCACTTACTCCATAACCATTCATGTTTAAACTCGTTTACATCATAACAGATTCTGGAATCTATCTGTACTTTGATGAGTCCTGCTGGTCATTGGTCATAGATATGCTGAGTAATCCTATAAAATTAGGGGTACAGGGAAGTCCATTTCTGCATTATAATTCCCTACACAGTCTTCATCTCATCTTCAATGTTTGACAGATCCTAATGTTCTGCATCTGAGCATTGCAATACAACTCCATTTAACACAATTTAAATGGACAATTCTGTCAGTCTCCACTATCTAGAAAGTGTGGCTATGACCATAGCACATAGGGGTGTTGGCAACCCATCAGCCCTTTAACTTTTTTTTAACTAACATACACAAACTACCAATGACCTATGTCATATTCCTTGAAATGTCAATTCAGAAAATTTTTTAAAAGGGAAGAAAGAAAAACACATTTGCTTACAAACACCACATATGTGAAACATGAATATTAAGACTAAAGACTTGTTTGGAGGCAAAGACAAATGTAAACAATTTTGCAAACATAAAAAATACCCATATTATATGTTAAAAATACACTTGAAGATGATCTTCATGTAAATTGTGAATTTATGGCATGAGTTTTCGAAAGGAAATTGGCAATTGATAAACAAAGAGAATATAAATTAAGGCCCAAAGTGTGACCATTTGGCAAACACAGGTTTATTGTAGGGAGGATGGTTGGGGAAAACTATCATATTTAAGGAAACAGAATAACTTTTTAAATAAATTTAAACAAATGAAAAATAAAGAACAAGACATTTCAGTAATAGACTTGCACAGGCGAGCACTTTGGGTATCACCTTGTTTTCTCATTTGGAGGGTGATTGCTAGTTATGCAGCTGCACTCTAGCATTAGAGTGAGAATCTGACTATCAGGTTTCACCTAAATTCTTAGCATTTGTCTATTCAATTTTCTAGGATCCTGGCCAATTCTAAGTTTTAAAATCAATCAGACTAAGGTCAGAAAGGCTCTGAAATCACCCATGAATATTGTAGCCTCCAGTCACCTTGATAATTAGTCTGAACAAAAGGATGTTTTATATATAAATCTGTCATAAATCCTATGTTTATAGCAAATGAGTAGTTTCCATGAGACTGTAACTAGTTCTTAGAAGAAATAATGATATCTTTTTTTTTTTTTTTTTTTGAGATGGAGTCTTGCTGTGTCGCCCAGGCTGCAGTGCAGTGGCGCGATCTCGGCTCACTGCAAGCTCCGCCTCCCGGGTTCACGCCATTCTCCCGCCTCAGCCTCCGAGTAGCTGGGACTACAGGCGCCCGCCACCACGCCCGGCTAGTTTTTTGTATTTTTAGTAGAGACGTGGTTTCACCATGTTAGCCAGGATGGTCTTGATCTCCTGACCTCGTGATCCACCCGCCTCGGCCTCCCAAAGTGCTGGGATTACAGGCTTGAGCCACCGCGCCCGGCCGAAATAATGATATCTTTAAAGTGTTGGCTGGCCTTGGTGACAAAGGCCTGCATAGAAGTGGTATAAAAGAATGGCTCAGGTGGGAAGAAAGTGTACCCTGAGAATGAAAATGTTGAGATACTCCTCAGTGTGAACACAAAACATTACCAGCAAAAGATGTTTGGACTCAATTCTATGAGAAATGTTATCCTTTACAGTGAGGTGTTTTGAAAGTGCATAAGAAAAGTAAAACTATAAAAATAACATTAAACAATTTTTGGTAAAGGGATCTGGATAATGGTAACTTTTATTGTATAAAGCTTATGCTTAAAGTAGATGAAATGAGATGTCTGTAAAAATGTTTTTCATGGCCAATCCCCTTATGGCCAAAATATTTTTACAAGAGCACATTATCCAGTCATGCAGGATGAGAAATGTTTTTGCATAGTGTATGGCAGGGGAATGTTGCAATGAATTCAAGCACCTGACTCAAGGATATCCCATCCAGAAGAGAGAGGAAAGATTTCTCTGTTCAAAGGCATTTAAAATGAACCAAGTAAATCAGATTGGTTCTTACTGAAATCTAAATGGTAGAATACAGAATGGTTGGCCAATGTATAGAGACTGAGGATGAGAAAGAGGGAAGAGAGAATGGGCTATGCCATGAAAATGAGACCATGCTTATTGTAAAAAAGAGCGGGAGCCTGTAGTCCCAGCTACTTGGGAGGCTGAGGCAGGCGAGTGGCCTGAATCCGGGAGGTGGAGCTTGCAGTGAGCCGAGATCGCGCCACTGCACTCCAGCCTGGGCGACAGAGCGAGATTCCGCCAAAAAAGAAAAAAAAGAAAGAAGATGGCTGTGTCTAAAATCTGCCTCATTTCCTGAATGACTTGCTACCCATGGCTCAACGATATCCTAAAGTAATCTCTTATCTATCATGAAAAGAATCAATTTTAAGGACTGATGGCATTTTAGGCTATCACATTCAAAATGGAAACACAGCCTCTCTTTGATGGATGATGGCTCTATTAAAGGGTGAAGGGCAGGGTGCGGTGGCTCACGTCTATAATCCCAGCACTTTGGGAGGCCGAGGCGGGCAGATCACCTGAAGTCAGGAGTCCGACAGCAGCCTGGCCAACATGGAGAAAGCCCGTCTCTATTAAAAATTAGCCGGGCATGGTGGCAGGTGCCTGTAATCCCAGTTAGTCAGGAGGCTGAGGCAGGAGAATCGCTTGAG
Organism: Rhinopithecus roxellana; assembly: GCF_007565055.1. NCBI lineage: Eukaryota > Metazoa > Chordata > Mammalia > Primates > Cercopithecidae > Rhinopithecus > Rhinopithecus roxellana. Next base: position 87,670,592 of record NC_044554.1, read on the forward strand.
CCCGGGAGGCGGAAGTTGCAGCGAGCGGAGATCGCGCCACTGCACTACAACCTGGGTGACGAGAGTGAAACTCCATCTCAAAAATAAAAAAGAAAAAAAGAAAAAAAAAGAAAAGTTACTCATTGTGTGTCAATCTTTATATTCTCAATTAAAGCAAAAAAGGAGATGCCTCTCTTGTCCTGCATGTGGAAGGAGTCAAGGGCATATTAACATTTGCTTTTCAGTGGTAGTTCGTTCATTCACTTAGTAAATACCAGTAAGTGTTTATCATATGCAAGGTACCCTGTGAAGTGGTAGGTTGGACTCAACCTATGATAGCAAAGGAGGTGGAAGGACAATAGTCAAGTTCCGTTCAAGGTTGTCCCTTATTATTGAGATCATTGAGAATAAGAAATTGGATTTCCTTTAGGGCAGATGCAGAATAGCTACAGCCAGCAATCGCTTGCTGTAAGTTAATTTCATAGAAATAATAAACTCTTAAGTAATCATCACTCTGTAGCATCCGATTTTGATACACATGTTTATCAGCGCATTAGTCATTGTGCCAGATTTGGCAAGTAGAAATGAAAAATGCAATCTTGACTTTGTTAAAATTATAGGCAGTGATGGTAATGAAAAATAAATGGTTAAGCCAAAGATTTAAAGATGATTCCATTTTTGCCTTCTTTTTAATTCAATTTTTCCGTTATAGTCATTCATGTTGCATATTTAAGTGATTTCACTCTTTCTGATAACAGTTTTATTGATATAATTCACACTCCATAAAATTTACCCAGTTAAAATGTGAAATTAAACTTTTTTTTTAGTTCACACAGTTGTGAACTTTAAAAAACCCAATAATTTATTAGTTGTGAAATATACAAAAAATTAATTTTAGAATTTTTCATTATCTCAAAAAGAAATCTGTATATATTATCACTTCCCAAATTTCCCCATTTTCCTAGTCTTAAGTAACTACTAATCTGCATCCTGTCTTTATAGATTTCCCTGTTCTGAACATTTTATGTGAATGGAACCATATAAAATCTATATTTTATAGCTTTTACTTAGTACACTTTTTTTAAAGCTTATTCGTGTTATAACATGGATCAGTATTTCATTACTTTATATAACTGAGTAATATTCTATTGTATGGTTATATCACATTTTGTTTATCCATTATTTAGTTTATATACCTGTGGGTTATTCTTACTTTTTTGGTTATTATGAATAATGCTGCTATAAATATCTATGTGTAAGTTTTTTTTTTGTGGACATGCGTCTTCTTTTCTCTTGGACACACGCATAAGAATGGAATTGCTGGATTGCAATGTAACTCTATGCTTGACCATTCATGGAGCTGTCAAACATTTTTCCAAAATGGCTACAATATTTTACATTCCTATCAGAAATTCATGAGGCTTACAACGTCTCTACATATTAGTCAACACTTACAGGTATCTAACTTTATGATCCTAGCCATCCTAGTGGGTATGATATGGTATTTCACTGTGGTTTTACATTTTCTTGGTGACTAATAATATCAAGCATCTTTTTCTGTGTTTTTGGTCATTTAGATACATTCTTTTGGAGAAGCATCTATTCAGACCCTTTGCCCATTTTCTTTTTAATTGCCTATTTGCCTTTTCACTATTGAGTTGAAAGAGTTTAAATATATATATGTATGTCTGTGTTCATAAAATACATATATTTTGTGTATATGTATTACATATATACAAGTCTCTTATCAGATATATGACTTACAAATATTTTCTTCCATTCTGTGGGTTGACTTTTTTTATTTTCTTGATTCTGTTCTTGAGGCACAGAGGTTTTTCATTTTAATGAACTCTAATTTATTTACTTACTTATTGTTTGATTATGCTTTTGGTATATCTAAGATTGCATCACCAAATCCAAGTACACAAAGATTTATCCCTAAGTATTCATCTAAAATTCTCATACTTTGAGCTTTTGCGTTTAGACCATCAATCCATTTTGAGATTATTTTTGTATATTGTAGGAGGCAAGGTTCTGATTTCATACAGTTTTTCCAATTGTCTCAGCATCATTTGTGGAAAGCACTATTTCCCCCCCCCCCCCCCCCCCCCCCCCCCCATTTAATGGTCTTGTTACCTTTTTAAAATGTCTGTTGACCATAGATCAGGGGTTCACTTCTGACCTCTCAATTCTGTTCCATTGCTCTGTTGGAATACTTAATGCCAGCAGCACAGTAGCCTCATTATTGTTGCTTTGTTTTAAAGTAAAAAAGAGAGAATCTTTTTACTCTGTTTTACTTCTTCAAGTAGCTTCAGTAGGATTCAAGACTTTTAATGGCATTTCTGGATCCATCGAGTTAATAGGAATTTTGGGAGCAACTTGTCAATTTCTATAAAGAAACAAGCTCAGATCCTAAAAGAAATTTAGATTGAAACTGTAGATAAATTTGGGGAGTACTGTCATTTTAACAATATTGAGTCTTCTGATTCACGAATAGAAGAGGTATTTCTATTTATTCAGATCTTAAATTTCTTTCAACAATGTTTTATGGTTTTAAAAAAATATAAATTTGAGGTTATTTTGTGAAAATTGCTAATTATTTTCCTATTTTTATGCTATTTTAAATGCAATTAAAAAAATTTTTTCTTTTCAAATTTTTCACTGCAGGCATATAGAAATATAATTGACTTTTGTTATTAATCTTGTTTCTTGCATACTTGATGAACTTGTTTATTAGTCTAATTTTTTTAAATTCATTCCTTAGGGTTTTCCATATACAAATATAAGATCATGTCATCTGAAGTTATGATACGTTGTATATTCATTTTCACTCATCTCAAAGTATTTCTTAATTTTCTTTTTTTATTACAATGTATCCAGAGTGTACTGTTTAATGTCTACATATTTACGTTTTGCAATTTTTTTCTGTTTTTCCTTGATAATTTCATTCCTCTGTGGTTGAGAACAAACTTTGTTTTATTATCATTATTTTAAATTTATTTAGGTATTTTTTTTTTTTTTTTTTTTGAGACGGAGTCTCACTCTGTCGCCCGGGCTGGAGTGCAGTGGCGGGGATCTCAGCTCACTGCAAGCTCTGCCTCCCGGGTTTACACCATTCTCCTGCCTCGGCCTCCCGAGTAGCTAGGACCACAGGCGCCAGCCACCTCTCCCGGCTAGGTTTTTGTATTTTTTAGTAGAGACGAGGTTTCACCGGGTTAGCCAGGATGGTCTCGATATCCTTACCTCGTGATCCGCCTGTCTCGGCCTCCCAAAGTGCTGGTAGATTTTTTTTATGGTCTAGCACACAACCTACCACGAAGAAAGTTCCGGCTGGGCGCGGTGGCTCAGGCCTGTAATCCCAGCACTTTGGGAGGCCGAGGCGGGCTCGGAAAATCGAGACCAGCCTGGCTAACACGGTGAAAACCCGTCTCTACTAAAAATACAAAAAATTAGCCGGCGTGGTGGTGGGCACCTATAGTCCCAGCTACTCAGGAAGCTGAGGCAGGAGAATGGGCCTGAACCCGGGAGGCGGAGCTTGCAGTGAGCTGAGATGGTGCCACTGCTCTCCAGCCTGGGAGACAGAGCAAGACTGTCTCAAAAAAAAAAAAAAAAAAAAAAAAAGAGAGAGAGAAAGAAAGAAAAAAGTTCCATGTGCACTTGAGAAGAATATATATCGTGCAGTTGTTGGGTGGAGCGTTTTGTAGATTTAGATCTAGTAGGTTTATATTGGCACCTTGTGAAATTCTGCTTATTTGTCAAACTATTTTTGAGAGTGAGGTTTTGAAGTCTCCAACTATTGTTGCATTGTCTGTTTCTCCCTTCCTGCTTTGTTTCTGTCAGTTTCCCTTATGCATTTTGGAGATCCATTTTTAGGTGCATATGTGCCTAGTTATATGTTCCTGATAGATTGAGCCTTTCTATTATTGTAAAATGCCCCTCTGTCTATCTAGTCACATTTTTTTTTTTTTTTTTTTTTTTTTTGGTTTTCTTGTCTATTTTCTGTGATGTTTGTATAGCCACTCCAGCTTTCTTATGGTTGTTGGTGTGATGTATTTTTCTTCCATTGTTTTTCTCTCAATCTCTTTGTATCTTTGAATCTGAAGTAATGTCTTCTGGACAAAATATATAATTGGATTTTGTTATTTTGCAGTTTGATTTTGTTTTCCTTTTATTCAGTCTGACAGACTTTGTCTTTGGAATGGGTTGCTTTGCTCATTTTCATTTTCTATTGTTATATAAATTGTTAAATTTATGTCTGCCATTTTACTTTTTGTTTGCTATGTGTCTCATGATACTTTTGTTTCTCTCTTCTTCAGTTACTGCATGCTCTTGCATTAAGTGTATTTTTCTAATGTCTGATTTTAATTATTGTTTTTAACTGCATATAGCTGTTTATTTCTTTAGTGGTTTCACTAGAGGTTAGCATATACACTTTAACTTTTCAGTATCTGCTTCAAGTTGATAATATCTTAATTTCAACTTATGTGGATATGTTATTCCTATACAACTATATTCACCTTTTCTTTTTTGCATGTGGGATGATTGTGATACATATTACAACTATATATGTCACAAACCCAAAAATACATTTTAATAATTATTAGTTTATATAATTATATATCTTTTGGGGAAGCTGGGAAAAGAAGGGAGAGCAAGTATGTGCTTACAGATATTGTTATATTAACTTTATTAATTAACATTTTTGTTTCTTTTCAAAAGTTAGTTTTTTGAGAGGTGCTATGCTTTCTGGTCTATTTTCCCCTTGTGCAAAATATAAACTCAGGCTCTAGGCCTGGGAATAGGGACAAAGTCATTGCCTATCCCAAAGTAGAACCTTTGATTTATAAGCTGGGGTGTGGGTGATCAAGGCCCCAGTATTCTCAGTACACTCACTCTTTTCCATGCCTCTTATCATGAGTGGGTATGGTCCAGCCTCTTTTCCATGGGTGGGTGTGGATTGAAGAAGGAATTCCCATCTCTCACTCAGCCCCAACCACATCCACTACTTAGTCTCTGCAACAGAGAAGTGAAAAATGGATGAGATATGCTGATGGACTGCCCTCCTGGGAAGGTAGTGTAACCTGCTTATGGGAGTGCTCTTGGATGCTCCCATCTGGAGTGAAATTTTAGACATGCTACACTGGGAGGAGAAAGTAGAAGTGCAGGTCATGCATAAAATGAAACAGACTTTAACTGTTTTAATTATATTTTCTTAAATAAGTGTTTTCTTTATTTGCTATGTGTCCTTAGGACTATTTCCAGAGACTCTAATTATTCGTTACTGTTATATATATATATATATTTGTAATTTTCGGCCATTCTACTGGGCAGTGGGCCTATAAATCATCTCATGTTGCCAGGCTGGATGTGAAACTCTTTAGAAGTTTCTGCCAGGCGGGGTGGCTCAAGCCTGTAATCCCAGCACTTTGGGAGGCCGAGACAGGCGGATCACGAGGTCAGGAGATCGAGACCATCCTGGCTAACGCGGTGAAACCCTGTCTCTACTAAAAAATACAAAAAAACTAGCGGGGCGAGGTGGCGGGCGCCTGTAGTCCCAGCTGCTCCAGAGGCTGAGGCAGGAGAATGGCCTAAACCCGGGAGGCGGAGCTTGCAGTGAGCTGAGATCCGGCCACTGCATTCCAGCCTGGGCGACAGAGCAAGACTCTGTCTCAAAAAAAAAAAAAAAAAAAAAGAAGTTTCTATATTTAATTTTTCAGTGTTTTATGTGTGTCATCCTCCCCAAATCTCCACTGCAAGAGTAGTGAAGAGTAACATATTGACCTGGCCTAGAGTGGAGCTGTGAAGGCCTGATCAGAGCCAGAAAAGAGAGCTGTAGGACAGGGAAAAGCTTCAATCCAAGGCCAAGTAAAATTATGGCTAAAGCAAAATAAATTGCAAACTATAGATGGTCCAGAAGGAAGGGGTCTGATACAACGAACTAGGTTATCCAAAACATTTAGCAGTCTGAGCTTACAAAGTGTCTTGAGGTGACAGTGGACATTGGGAGAAAGACTCTTTTATAGTGGTAACTCGCAAATGAGAAGGCTCTGACATTGTGTCAATTCACAAAGATCTTCTAGGGTAATTTCTTGACCCAAATGAAAACCAGAATTTGTATGTACTCTGTCACTTTTTGTACACTCTCATTTTTTCTTGATTAGATAATATTTCAATTGGATGAGGAAGAGAAATGTGTATTTATTATTTCTTTTAATTTTTTAATACTTTTGATATTTCTCATACTATTTTAGTAATAAGTACATATATATATGTGTGTGTGTGTATATACTATTAGAAGATCTTTTGGCTTCCTGGTAGTTATCGACTTTATTACTTGAACTATTATCTATATCCTGTTATATTTAGTAATGTGATTATCAGGAGCATTTTTCTCCTTCTATAGTGTGGAATACAATTTTGGAATGTCATACGAAATAGTAATTACACATGTGATCACCTGAAAGGTTCTTCCTGCCCACTGCACAGACAAAATCAATTCACTGAGACCGTGGTATTGAGAAAGAGTTTAATTGTCCCACAGCAGCCAGGTGGGAAGACTGAAATTATTGTTCAAATCAGTTACCAGGAAAATGTGAAGGCTAGGGGTTTTTTTTGAGGATAATTTTGAGGGCAGGAGGCTAAGGACTGGGTGCTGCTGGCTGGTTGGGGATGAAATCTTAGGGGGATGGAAAATAATTTTCATGCATTGAGCCTCCGGATTGGGGCCACAGGGCCAGTTTAATCATGAGTCCCAAGAATCGGTGAAGTTAGGCCATCATCAGAATGCTAAAGTTTGGAAAACATCTCAAAAGATGAATCTGAAGTTCTACAATAGTATTGTTATCAACCATAGGAATTAGAGGATTCACAGGTCTTGTGACCTCCAGAACAGTGACTAAACTATGCCTACATTTTAGCAGAATTCAGGCCCCTCCCATAAGGTCTCTCATGGCCTTTCATTAGCAAAGAGGGGGTCAGGTTTAGGGAGGGTCTATTGTTATCTTTGCTTTAAAGTTAAACTACAAACTGAATTCATCCCCTGGTAAGCTTGACCTGTGCCCAGGAATAAGCGAGGACCGCCAGCCTGTGAGTTTAGAGGCAAGATGGAGTCAGCCATGCTAGACTTCTCTTACAATCATCATTTCTGCAAAGGTGGTTTCTCATACACTCAGACATAGACAGAGATACACACACATAAAATGACTAGAATTAGAAATAGTTCACACATCCATTGTTGAAAAAAATTATTGAGTAATTTTCTATGCTTACATAGGCTGAGCTATTGTAGAACATATACAAATAATATTTTCAAAGAAATTTAACATATCAGCAATTCTTACCTTTTCTTAATTGTGAAATATACATGTGGTGTGTTTCTTGTCATTTAACTCCTAATATCCTTGAAATCTCCAAAGTGAAGTGACCTTTTGTATGCTAATGTTTTGGCTGATGGGTAGGGGCTCCTGGGTAGCCTCAGTTCAGCAGCTGGTTGCCAGGGGAATCAACAATGAGATTTGAGGGTTGGACCTTTCATTCCTGCCCCCAATCTCCAGGGAGGGTAGGGAAGGTAAAGGTTAAGTTGATCCTCAATGGCTACTGATATCATCAGTCATGCCTGTGTAATGAAGCTTCTATAAAAACCAAAAAGGCGCAGAGTTCAAGGACTCTGCAGGTAGATGAACATGAAGGGGTTTTCAGGAAGGTGGTTAAGAGCACATGAACATACCAAGAAGGAGGTGCACCCCAACTCCACAGAGGGAGATATTCCTGTACTTCGGACCGTTCCAGACCTCGCCATATCTATCTCTTCATCTGGTTGTTTATTTTTATCCTTTAATACATCATTTGTAATAAATCTTTAAAGTTAAGTGTTTCCCTAAGTCCTGTGAGCCACTATAGCAAATTAATTGAACCCAAGGAGTGGGTTATGGGAATCTATAGCAAGCTGGTCCAAAGCACAGGCAAAATAACTTGAGGCTTTTGACTGGCAGCAGAAATGGGGCTGTCTTGTGGGACTGAGTCTTCAGTCTGTGCAATCTGATTCTATCTCTAGGTAGATAGTGTCAGAATTTAACTGAATTAGAGGGCACCAAGCTGATGTCTGCTGTAGAATTGATTGCCTTCTTGCTAGTGGGGAGAGATTCTACCATATCTGGTGTCAGAAGTGTATTGTGACAGTAGAGTGAGAGAAATTGAGTTTGTTATTTTCCACTCAAAGATGAAAACAAAACAAAATAAAACCAAAAATAAGCGAGATGCAACTTTATGTATAGAAGGATAAAATGATGTAAGCTGCTCAATCCCCCAAGAAGAGGAAGGAGAGGAAGAAGAAGGAAGAAGAAGAAGAAGAAGAAGAAGAAGAAGAAGAAGAAGAAGAAGAAGAAGAAGAGAAGAAGAAGAAGTAGTATGGGGAGGAGGTGGGGGGAGGAGGTGGGAGGAGGAGGAGGAAGAAGAAGGAGGGGGAGAAAGAGGAGGAGGAAGAAGAAAAAGAAGAAGGAGGAGGAGGGAGGAGGAGGAGAAAGAGGAGGAGGAGGAAGAAAGAGGAGAAAGAGGAGGAAAAGGAAGAAGAAAAAGGAGGAGGAGGAGAAAGAGAAGGAAGAGGAAGAAGAAGAAGGAGGAGGAGAAAGAGGAGGAGGAATAGGAGGAGGAGGAAGAAGGAGCAGATGGAGGGAGAAGGAGGATAGAGGGAAGAGCAAGAGGAGAAGGAGAGAGCAGGAGGGAGGAGGAAGAAGAAGAAGGAGGGGGAGAAAGAGCAGGAGGAAGAAGAAAAAGAAGAATGAGGAGGAGGGAGGAGGAGAAACAGATGGAGGAGGAGAAAGAGGAGGAAGATGAAGAAGGAGGAGGAGGAGAAGAGGAGGAAGAGGAAGAGGAGGAAGAAGGAGGAGGTGCAAGGAGAAGGATGAAGAGGGAGGAAGAGGAAGGAGGAGGAGGGAGAAGAAGAAGGAGTAGGAGGAGAAAGAGGAGGAGGAAGAGGAAGAGGAGGAAGAAGGAGGAGGTGGAGGGACAAGGATGAGGAGGGAGGAGGAGGAGGGAGGAGGAGGAAGTAGAAGAAGAAGGAGGAGGAGGAGAAGAAGGAGAAGAAGAAAAATAACTAAATCAATATCAATCTAGGTAAAATTAATTTTCAGAAAGCAGGTATCTCAAAATATTTATAATCTTCTTTCAGTGCTTAAAATATAATAGTATTTTCCTTCTTTGTACTTTTTGGCTTTCTTTTACATGCTTTGTAATGTGCTTGAGTGATTGTATAGCAAAAAAGCATAATGAGGTAACAAAATTTAGGCAGTAGTGTGGTCAATGTCACATTTAGACTACTATACAATTGCTTCTCCCTGCTCTTCCTTTGACTCACGGGAGTAATCTATGCAGTGTACTGCTTTTCTGTGAATGCTCAAAACTTCATGTTCTGAGAAGCAACCATTTGCACAGGGCAAAATATGCGGTCTCTACTTGCTGTCTCTTTTTCCTGTCTCTATAACTCACATTCAGATGGTTGAAGTATCACATGATAATCACCTGACCCACCTTTGAAACATCGTCAAATTAATTTTATTTATATCTCATTTGAGTAGCTAATTTGGATTTCAAAATAAATTTAATTTAAATAATAGTTTGCCAAATTCCTTTCTGAAATTTGAGGGTGTTTTACTGTATAAGTTCATTCTCATGCTGCTATGAAGAAATACCCAAAATTGGGTAATTTATAAAGGAAATAGTTTTAATTGACTCACAGTTCTGTATGGCTGGGGAGGCCTCAGAAAAACTACAGACAAGGAAGAAGGCATGTCTTCACAGGGTGGCAGGAGAGAGAATGAGTGCCAGCAAGGGAAATGCCAGACACTTATACAACCATCACATCTTGTGAGAGTTACTCATGATCACAAGAACAGCACGGGGGAAACTACTCACATGATTCAATTATCACCCATATGTCCCTCCCATGACACATGGGGATTATGGAAACTATAATTCAAGATGAGATTTGGGTGGGGACACAGAGCCAAACCATATCATTATGCCCTTGGCCCCTCCAAAATCTCATGTCCTCACATTTCAAAACACAATCATGGCCTTCCAACAGCCCCCCCCAAGTCTTAATGCATTCCAGAATTTAACCAAAAAGTAGAAGTCTGAAGTCTTATCTAAGATAAGGCAAGTCCCTTCTGCCTATGAGCCTGTAAAATCAAAAGCAAGTTAGTTACTTCCTGATACAGGCATTGTGTAAATACAGCCATTCCAAATGGGAGAAATTGGCTAAAAGAAAGAGGCTACAGGCACCATGCAGAGCTGAAATCCAACTGGGCAGTCATTCATTAAACCTTAAAGTTCCAAAATGATCTCTTTTGACTCCATGTCTCACATCCAGGTCACACTGATGCAAGAGGTGTGCCCCCATGGCCATGGGCAGCTCCACTCGATGGCTTTGCAGGGTACAGTCCCTTTCCCAGCTGCTTTCATGAGCTGGCATTGAGTGCCTGTGGCTTTTCCAGGTACATGGTACAAGCTATCAGTGGATCTACCATTCTGGGGTCTGGAGGATGTTGGCTCCCTTTTCATGGCTCCACTAGGCAGTGCCCCACTGGGGACTCTGTGTGGGGCCTCCAACCCCACATTTCCCTTCTGCACTGCCCTACCAGAGGTTCTCCATGAGGACTCCATTCCTGCAGCAAACTTTAGCCTAGACATCCAAATGTTTCCATATATCCTCTAAAATCTGGGAGGAGGCTCCCAAACCTTGATTCTTGACTTTTGTGCACCTGCAGGCTCAACAGCAAGTGGTAGCTGCCAAGACTTGGGGCTTGCACCCTCTGAAACCACGGCCCAAGCTCTACCTTGGTCCCTTTTAGCCATGGCTGGAGTGGCTGGATTGCAGGGCGCCAGGTCCCTGGGCAGAACATAACAGGTGGGCCCTGGGCCCAGCTCAGGAAACCATTGTTTCCTTCTAGGCCTCCAGGCCTGTGATGACAGGGGCTTCCATGAAGGTCTCTGACATGGCCTGGAGACATTTTCCCCATTGTCTTGGTGATTAACATTCAGCTTATGCAAATTTCTGCAGCAGGCTTAAATTTCCCTCCAGAAAATAGGGGAGACAATGGGTTTTTCTTTACTATTTCATTATTGGTCTGAATATTTTCCAAACTTTTATGCTCTTCTTTCTCTTGTACACTTTGCCAGTTAGAAATTGCTTCCACTAGATACCCTAAATCATCTCTCTCAAGTCCAAAATTCCACAGATCTCTAAGACAGGGCAAAATGCCACTGGTCTCTTTGCTAAAACATAACAAGAGTCACCTTTGCTCTAGTTCCCAAGAAGTTTCTCACCTCCATCTGAGACCACCTCAGCCTGGACTTTATTGTCCATATCACTATGAGCATTTTGGTCAAAGCCATTCAACAAGTCTCTCGGAAGTTCCAAACACTCCCACATTTTCCTGTCCTTTTCTGAGACCTCCAAATGGTTCCAACCTGTGCCTGTTACCCAGTTCCAAAGTTGCTTCCACATTTTCAAGTATCTTTATAGCAGCACAGCAATACTTCTGGTGTCAATTTACTGTATTAGTCCATTTTCGTGCTGGTATGGAGAAATACCAAATACTAGGTAATTTATAAGGAAATACCCAAGACTAGGTAATTTAATTGATTCATAGTTAATTAAACATAGCTGGAGAGTTCTCAGGAGACTTACAATCATGGCTGAAGGCACCTCTTCACAGGGCAGCAGGAGAAAGAATGAGTGCCAGGAGGGAAAATGCCAGACACTTAAAACCATCAAATCTCATGAGACTCACTCATTATCATGAGAACAGCATGAGGGAAACTGCCCCATGATTCAATTACCTCCCACCAGGTCACTCCCACAACATGTGGGGATTATAAAAACTACAATTCAAGGTGAGATTTGGATGGGGACACAGAGCCAAACCATACTAATTTCTAAACTATAAATGATATTAATAAATTATTCCGTATACTCAACAGTGACATAAAACAGGAAGATTTTCTTGAGATTCTGTAAATTTTAGAAGATTAATTAAATTTGTTTATCATTTATGGAACTATAATTTATTAAGTCTTCTAGTGCTTTGTATACATATTGAGTTAGGTAAGAGAAGCATAGAGTATAAAAAGGTGGGATAGATACATATGCCAAAAAAGTTAATTTTAATAGTTTATAAATGTGGCACAATGAAATGGGAAATGGATCAGTATGGGAAACACATATGCAATACAAACAAGCTCAAGGTAACTGAAATTTGAAATTGGTGTATCAGCTTCTGCTGCCTCCCCACTTCATCAATAAGACCTGTGAACTGAGAAACAGGCTCTTAAAAGCTACTTGTACTATTTCATTTTTCCCCCATCTTCAAGTCAGTCTTTACCTTGGAGAAGAGTGATGATTAAAGATAAAATTCAGTCTCCTTTTTGCTTAGAATAACCTAAAAGACACATGATTTGCACCCTGCCTCCCCTCTGACCTCTTCCACCACTAGTCCTATTTTATACTCATCTCAACTACTCCATCTTCTTTCCGTTGTAAAATCTGATTTACTAAACAGCACCACTCTGGGTCAGAGCTCTAAAACAGAGTGGGAAACCCTTCTAAAGAGGACTCCCTGCACAACCTGCAACCTGGCAAAACAGGAACTTGCCTTGAACCTTTGAACAGGGCAAAATTACCACACCCACAATATCCTAGAAAACAGCTAAATCTTTCCAGGTCTGCAGCTCCTCAACAGCAACAATCAATGAGCTGTGAACTCAAGTACTAACTTAGCCACCTCCATCAATGATGAGTCTTTCAAAACAACTTGTGTAATTACCCTCAGCATCCTTCTAAAAATCCCTATACCCCTTCTTCTTTTTGAAACACAATTTGGCTTCTAGTCACATCTGTGTCTACTAAATTGCAATTCCCAAGACCCCAATAGACACCTCATCTTACTGCTTTGCAGTCTGGTCTTCGACCTCTTCGTGGCTGTCACTATTGTGTTACAGTTTCTGCTAAATGCTCTTCCCACAGCACACCGACTCCTTCTTACTAGCTCTCCGTAGACACCTTCCTAGCCATCCTAGTTTCTACAGACTCTTAACTTTATCCCCAGGCATTCTCTAGTTATGCCACAATGTTGCATCCCTTATAGCAGTTTTCAATACCTAAACTTATTTTGCTCATTTACCTGTTTAATTGCACATTGTCCACCGTCCTATCTGGAACTTAGGCTCTACATACGCAGGGAACTTGTTGTTCTCATCTCTTCAGTTTCCACGATAAACAGAGCTTTGCCAGACACATAACTAACATTAAATAAGAAGTGATTGTGTGAACAAAGGAATTTACTTTAATTACAAAATATTATTTCTCTGATTTCCCTTCTTCCTAAAGTCTTTAGTGAGTTCACCAGTGAATTATTGAAAAATAACTTAACATTTCACATTTCCAAAGTAAATGAAACTATTTTTATTCCTACCCTTGGCTTTATGATAATAAAAATGGAACTAGAAAGGCCAGGAGTGGTGGAAGTGTTGTGTCTGGTCCTTCTGACACCTTTTGTAATGTCTAAGTGTTGAGGAGCTTATGTTGTGCCAGTGCAATCTTGGTCTCTTCAAAACAAATGAAAAGCAATCACACTTCTCCTCTATGTAGCCTACAGTAATCCTGTGACAATGCACAGTGGTACACAGTCTTTGGTCTTTGGTGTGCACCAGAATCACAGATGGAGTTTAATCAACAGGAATCAACCTGGTCATCTAGCCATGAAAAGACATGCAGGAACCTTAAGTTCACATTATAAAGCAAAAGAAACTAATCTGAAAAGGTTGCATATTGAATGGTTCCGATTGCATGACATTCTGCAAAATAAAAACTGTGCAGACAGTAAAAGGATTGTACAGCATCCTTTTGTGGATTATCAGGGAGGCAGAGAAGGAGACGAAGAACACAGAGGACTTTCAGGGCAATGGAACCACTCTGTATCATGCCACCTTGGTGGATATGTGTCATGACACTTTTGCCCAAACCCATACAATGTACGGCACCAACAGTGAATCCTGATGAAACCTATGGACTCTGGTGATGATGCAGTGTCACTGTGGGTTCCCTGACTGTAACAAATGTACCATTCTGGTGGGGATGTTGATAAGGGAGGGGGCTGTGCATGTGTGGGGCCCAGGAGTATCCAAGAAATCTCTATACCTACCTCTCAATGTTGCTGTGAACCTAACACTACTTTTAAAAAGTAGAATGTCTTAAATAAATAAAAATTATCAGGAACAAAAACACAACAAAAAAGAAATTGCCCCAGTCTCCTCTCCTGGGTATTCAGTCAATTTAGGGGGATTCAGCCCCTCTGTAAATTAACTGCGTTGCACAGATGAATTGATTTACACAAGAGGTTGAGAACCACCTCCTAAGAGATCACAGTTTCTTCTCAAGGGGGTTATTGGTAACCACAAATTCCCTGCTCAGCTTGCCATTGTCAGAGATGCTATTAGCTGAATTCAAAGGAAGTTGAGCCTTTGGACCACGTGATCTTTAGTGACAATTTCAACTTTGAGGTTTTAGAAGTATATGAACAAAAGTCTGAAAGGTTTAAATGTGACTTAAATATAATTTAGTGATAGTACTATTAGGCATTATAAATCCCAGGGGTTACTGTAGAAGTGTTTTCCTTTCAAAAACAAAATTTCATTTTTGAGAAATGAGGGTCCACCAAAACTTAGTTTGCTTAAGTCCCCGCAGCCACTCAGCCACTCTGCTATAGAATTTCTCCCAGATACTTTCATTAATATTTTTAAAGCCTATGTCAGTTTCCTGTCTCTTGAAAAGACTAGACTTATTCACCAAGCAGCTCTGTGAAATAAAACTATGAATCTAGGTAATGCACTGAATTTCAAAGTGTTTAACTTTACTATTGGTAGAGAGTTTATGTTATCTGGGATTAGAAGTCATAGTGCTATCCATGAGATTTGTTGTTGGAAAAGAATTCCATCACTCATTTCTGAGCTTAATCCTCGCCTCCAGAGCTTCCCCACAAGAGCAACGTGCTGCCAGGCTGTGGTGTAGCTGCAGGGCCTGGCTGCGTCTGCTCCCTCTGTGCCTCGTATACCTGTAGATCCTTCACAGTTACTGTCTCACTGCTCTGTCACTTTAAAGCACAAATCTATATAAATGTATTCTGCTTTTTCATATTCTTATTCCTAAACATTCTTAGTAGGCTGCTTAGCAACCAGAAAATTTACGGTTTTGAATTTTTTTTCTGAAATAAGTGTAATCTCCATTTTCTGAGAGAGGTTGAACCTGATGCAACTTCTTTCTTTATTCGCTGAGAGGCATACAACATCAGTTATAATTTCTCTTTTTAGGGAATGAGGGAGGAAAGATAGGAATCTTTGTTTCTTACATGATTTTTTTTTAAATTATAAAAACATTATATTAAAACATTGGGTCTGAACTGACACTATTCTAGGTGATACAAAACATCATGTGGCCCTCCAGTCACAGTCGGGGCTTGCAGAGATCAGGTGACCAACAGATTATTAGCTAGGGTCCAACTCACAGTGAGCCCAGGGTGCCCCCAAACCCACACTCTGGTTATTTCTGAAGTTCCAGAATGCATAATTAGAAGAGACATAGGTAACAGTAAGCAGAATCTCCACGTTGCTCTGCGATCTTTGAAATGGGGACTATTATGGTGTAAATAGCCAAGTGGAAGTCATTAAAACCACTTCTAATCTGAAATATAGCAAACCAAAACCATCAAACTGAAAGCAGTGCCTTCTTGTAGGGACTGCAGAGATTAATGCCACCATCAAGGACTTGAAAGAGCTGGGGATAATGATTTCCACCTTATCCCCATTCCCCTCTCCTCTTTAGCCTGTGCAGAAGACAGATGGATCTTGGAAAATGGTTCTGGACTATCATAAGCTGAACAAAAAGTTGAACTTTAATTGTAGCAGCCGTATTTTATTATTTAAACAAATTAACACGTACCCTGTGATTTTATTATTTAAAAAACTTAACACCTACCCTGGCATCTTACATGCAGGTATTGAGCTAGAAAAAGCCCTTTTCTCCATCCCTGCTTCTAAGACTCATGAGAAGCATGTTTGCTTTCATTTGGCATGGACAGCAATATACCTCACTGTCCTACCTCGGGGTATATCAGCTTTACAGCACTCTGTCACAGTCTAGTTTGCAGAGATCTTGATTGCCTTTCTCTTTGAGATGATAGAATACTAGTCGTTTACATTGATGACATTAAGTTGATTAGACCAACTGAGCAAGAAATGACAGATACCCTAGATTTATTTGTAAGACATTTGCATGTCAGTGGATGGGAAATAAATCTGATTAAATTTCAAGGGACTTCTACTCCAGTGAAATTTCTAGGAGTCTGTCAGTGTGTAGTATGTCAAGATAGCTCCAGTAAGGTAAAGAATGATTTATGGCACCTAGTTTCTCCTACAACCAAGAAAAAGGCACGAAGACCCGCTGAGGAGCTTGCTGAAGGCACAGGGAACAAGCAATGGGTACTGGAAGATGGTAGTTACAGACAACAGCTTTGACCATGTAACCAGTTACAGAAATGAAGACTGCGATTATCATGAGTCCTCCTCACTTCGTTGTAAATATATCTGTGTGTGTATTAATCTATCTATCAACATTTTGTCTTTTCCCCTCTTTTATCCCTCTATTATGTATCATAAGAGGTACTGACTTTATACCATAATGGTGAAGCATTGTTAACTTTATGTCATAATATCCATTACAGGATACCAAGGAGAAGACTGAGCATCACCCACCCAAAGGCTTGGCATACTCTCTGGGTTGTATGCAGGAAGGCTGTATCACCTTAGGTGCAGGTATGACATGGTTACTGTTTTCATTCGGAGATAAAGTATGTTTTTTTTTTTTTTGTTTTTTGTTTTTTGAGACGGAGTCTCGCTATCACCCAGGCTGGAGTGCGGTGGCCGGATCTCAGCTCACTGCAAGCTCCACCTCCCAGGTTCACGCCTTTCTCCTGCCTCAGCCTCCGGAGTAGCTGGGACTACAGGCGCCCGCCACGTCGCCCGGCTAGTTTTTTGTATTTTTTAGTAGAGACGGAGTTTCACCGTGTTAGCCAGGATGGTCTTGATCTCCTGACCTCGTGATCCACCCGTTTCAGCCTCCCAAAGTGCTGGGATTACAGGCTTGAGCC
The DNA here is from genome assembly GCF_007565055.1 of Rhinopithecus roxellana. Lineage (NCBI taxonomy): Eukaryota > Metazoa > Chordata > Mammalia > Primates > Cercopithecidae > Rhinopithecus > Rhinopithecus roxellana. Next base: position 87,687,769 of record NC_044554.1, read on the forward strand.
ACTGCGCTCGGCCTCCATAAAGTATGGTTTAAGGAGATGCATCTGGGTGCCACATTGCCAACGGGTGGATTTGTGAGGTTAATTTTATGTGTCAATTTGGAAAGTGTTTTTGGATAAGATTAACATTTAAATCAGTAAACTCTGGGTTAAAGCAGATTGCCCTCTATAATGTGGGAGGCCCTCATCCAATTAGTTGAGGACCTAAATAGAACAGAAAGACCAGTTTCCTGAGCAAGAGGGAATTCTCTAGCAGATAGCCTTCAGGCGTCAACCATATCATGGGCTGCCCTGGGTCATTGACTGTCAGTCTTCATGCTAGAACTGCAACAGCTTGCAGATTTGAGACTTTTCAGCCTCTGTATTCACACAAGCCAATTGCTTAAAATAAATCTCTTTCTTTGGATATACATATCCTATTGGTTTTGGTTCTCTAGAGAACCTTGACTAATCTATTATCCCACACCAACAGCATCTCTCAGAGTGCCGTCCAATGAGGATTCTTTTAACTCTTTTTTCAAACTCCTGTGATGATTGTAAGACAAAAAGCTCACATGGGTTAAATAAAAACTAAGGCCAGGTTTTTGTGAACTAGAGCAGTGTTGCCATAAATAGCAAGTGTTTGAAATCTATGGTTGCATATGTTTTCTGTGTGTGAGCATGCGTGTGCACTTGACTATGATGAAAGCCACTTCAGCGTTAGCTAGGGATGAGACTGAAACTTCACAATTTAAATTCCTCAAATTTGAAATGTGTCAAAACAATCTCTAGTTTAATTACATTTTATCCAGTAACAGTACTTTTGTTCTTAGAGGTTTATATGTAATGTCAGGAAATGGAAATTTATTTTTGATCAATAATTGATTAAAGAGAGAATATTAACTAAAGAATATATTCTTAAATATTAGACTCTTGTTTTAATTAATAAAGCTGTAGGTTAAATAGCTTAGATTCATTTCCACTTACTCATTTCCACAAATTGTCTTGCTTGTGACCATAAGAATCCTACAACATGACTTAAGTATTAAAAGAGTCATTATCTTTAAAATGTTGCATTTACTTCACAATTAAAAAATAAAATAGGACCCCTTTTTTCCTGTTCAGTTGTAAAGAAGATTTGAGCATCAAAGTATGGTAACATTTTCTTACTTCTAATTAAAATTTCAGTAGAAGCTATTACTGGAGTATGTTAGGTATCAAGTCAATGAAGATTGATTAAATCCATGGCTCTGTATAGATTTTGGGTAAAATTTAATAGTAACAGGGTTTAATCCTAGACTGAAAACAATAGAGTTCTTTAAATATTATAAACATTTTAAAGTCAGGGAAAGAGTCTCCTTAAGTCTTACAGTGTTCCACTACAGTGGATAGGTTTCAGGCATGTGAAGTATAATGATTGCACATTAGACATTTTGCAGGCCTTATAGTTTATCATGGCCACCTCGGGAAATTAGCCAAAGACCCTGAAAGGAAACTAAATCTGGAATTTCAAAGTACTGGATTTTTCACAGGATGTTGATGCCAGGAGGAAATCTTCTTGAGAAAAACAGTAAACAGTAAATTTTAAAAGTAAATAGGGTTTCAGGAAACTGTAGAATAAAAAATGTGGCTGCCTTTTAGTTTGCAAGTGAACACCGAGTGCAAGATGTATTAATAATGCAAGTTGAATCCAGCATACAGCCTAATAGAACAAAAGCAATTTGCTTTATCTGACTAATTGGGGCATAAATAATTATAATGATCAGCCTTGTAGAAAATAAAAAAGACTCATTAAAGGCAGGGTGTGCACAGGAATGCAATGTTAATTTGGTTAACATTCCTAAACCCATATTGATTTTTAAATTGCCATTCTTGAATGTCCAAAGTTCAAGAATCTAGAAAAACTTGGCAAGTCCTCAGAGTTTACATTCCACAATTAACAAGCTTGATTCTTTTAAGCAAATTAGACTTCAACGAATGTTAAGTGAACTTCAGAGGTTAAAATTAGTGAGGCGCAAGGTATTTATAATATCTGTAGGCAAAGATCTTTGAAGGGGATATGAACACTTGGGAAGCAAAGTACACCAGTTAGGATGTACGGTGACCTGAGTTGGGGTGTATTCAAATGTCTAAAAAGACCTCAACTTGATTTGACTACTAGAATTCCACCAGGGAAAAATAGTCCTTATCTTAAACTTTTTAAGTTGGCTTAAGTGCAAATCACTCCTATCAGTGATGCCAGAACCACTGCACCTTGGCAGGCTGAATTTCATGCTTTCTTTGAGCTAGTTTGATAAGAAGCAAACATTTGATGGGTGTGTGCCTAAGGACAGGCAAGCAAGGAAGAGAAGGAGGAAAAACTCAGTATAAAAATAATTTCCCTACTTCCTATTTTCCTACTTTGCCTTGGGCTGACGATGTTAAAATTGTAACATAGAAATCAGAACTATCTGTTGACAGGATAAGTTAGCGAAATGGACAGAATTCATCAACAGAAATAATGAATTTTAGAACCTGTTTTAAATCATGGAAAAAATATATATATAGGATGCCTACTTTTCTTGACAGAGAGATGACATATTGTATTTTAATGCTTGGGTATTTCCTGATATTATATTTTCCTTGAACATATTTTTCATTAGTGCTACCATAGTGTATATTCAGATTTTTGAAGACTAATTTACAAAGAAAGATGCTCTAAAGAGTTTAATGATATACAATAATGCTTATCAAAAGATGACCTGATACTTCGCAGTGGCACGATCTTGGCTCACTACAACCTCCACCTCCCGGGTTCAAGCAATTCTCCTGCCTCAGCCTGCTGAGTAGCTGGGATTACAGAAGCCCGCTACCACGCCCAGCTAATTTTTGCATTTTTAGAAGAGATGGGGTTTCGCCATGTTGGCCAGGCTGGTCTTGAACTGCTGATCTCATGATCCACTTGCCTTTGCCTCCCAAAGTGCTGGGATTACAGGCGTGAGACACCGCGCCTGGCCGATGGTCTGATACTTTCTGTTAGAAAAAACTTCTCATTAACTGATTATTCAGTGTGATTCTGGAAATGTGGAAAAGTAAAACTTGAGCTTCTGGCTGAGGAAAAAAAAGGTAATTATTTTACTTTATGGAGTTCATTTTCAGTCCTTATTTGTTTACCAATTCTTCTGATGTACAAATCCACCTATACATTGTTGAACTACTTGGACAAGAGCTAAGAGCAGAATGACACTAGTTATTACTATAGAAGTTGAAACTTGTAAACCAAAAATAAAATTCTAAGCACTTGATTTGACAAGTAGAATTCCACTAGGGAGAAACAGTCCTTATCTTAAACTGGTCCCCAACTGAATGGGCCTCTTCCTTCTGCCAAAGACAATCCAAAGTTAACCTGTAACTCAAGCTCAGGCCATAATAGTTAGGGGGAGCAGGACATGTATTATGCCCTCCTCTCTTTAGAATTCAGGCACAACTGACCAACATTAATGTTACAGCCGAGATCTTAAGACTGACAAACAGCGTCTTCATGGCGATAAGATACCAACATGACAGAGAGCAGGTCCTGAAAGAAATCAAAGCATTTTAACCCCAAATATATTTTTTGACATATTTTGAAATGACTCTGCAAGGTTTTCTCTTGTGGGGAAAATCTGCATTCTGTGGAGATCCACCTTTCCCTTCCAGGGCCTTTCCCTGATCCAGGAGAGAATGAATTAAGAGCTTGGCACCTTTTTAAGTCTGATAAGAAACATTAATAATCTATTCTCCCTGAAGCCTGCCACCTGGAGGCCTCATCTGCACGATAAAAAACTTGGTCTTCACTACCCCTTATCACAACCCAGACATTCCTTTCTACTGATCCCAGGTCTTTAGATAATAATTTAACTATTTCAATCAATTGCCAATCAGAAAATCTTTGAATCCACCTATGACCTGGAAGGCTCCACTTTGAGTTGTCCCTCCTTTCCAGACTGAACCAGTGTACACCTTAAATGTGTTGATTAATGTCTTATGTCTCTCTAAAACTTATGAAACCAAGTTGTAGCCCAACAACCTTGGGCACATGTTCTCAGGACCCCCTGAAGCTGTGTCATGTCTCATAGTCCTCACACTTGACCCAGAATAATTCTCAAATGTTTTACGGAGTTTTACCCTTTTTGTTGACAAACTCTTGTTGAGAACTTCCATCTGGACCAAGATCATCTATAAAACAAACGTCTTAGTATTGACATGGAAACAGAAGAGCAATAAAATACTTAGAACAAAGCCTGGCGTATAACATACACTTTGCAATGTCTGTAATCATTGGCTTCTAGTGTACCTGTTACCAGAAAGGGGACGTGATCCAGACCCCGAGAGGGTTCTTGGATCTCTCTCAAAAAATAATTCAGGGCAAGTCCACAGTGCAATGTGAAAGTAAGTTTATTAAAAAAGTAAAGGAATAAAAGAATGGCTACTCCATAGACAGAGCAGCCCCGAGGGCTGCTGGTTGCCCATTTTTATGGTTATTTCTTGATGATATACTAAACAAGTGGTGGATTATTCATGCCTCCCCTTTTAAGACCAGATAGAGTAACTTTCTGATGTTGCCACGGCATTTGTAAACCGTCATGGCACTGATGGGAGTGTAGCAGTGACGACGGCCAGAGATCACTCTCGTGGCATTTTGGTTTGGTGGTTTGGCTGGGTCTTTTACTGCAACCTGTTTTATCAGCAAGGTCTTTATATGCTGACCTCCTATCTCATCCTGTGACTTAGAATGCCTTAACCATCTGGGAATGCAGCCCAGTAGGTTTCAGCCTCATTTTACTCAGCTCCTGTTTAAGATGGAATTGCTCTGGTTCATACGCCCTTGACATACCCATCACCCGAGTATTAAATGGTGTACACAATAGATAATTTTTTAACCCTCACCCTTCTCTCTCTTCCTTCCCTTTCCCCTTTTGAAGTCCCTAGAGTCTGTTCTCTCCATCCTTACATCCCCATGTACCCTTTGTGGGCATTTATTGGAAACAGTTGTTTTGTCTTTTTTTGTGCTGATCTCAGATGAGACCACTAATGAGTAGGCAGACAAGGCTCTGCCCACAGGCTCTCTGGGTTTCAAATGTCTGAATGTCAGTTGGATATTTGTTTCTAGGCATGATCAGACCATTGTCAACTAGCTAAAAGCATTTAAAAGTTTGTTTTGTCCAGAGTTTATTATGGTCTTTATGGTGGGTAACCGTGTTCCAGAGTTTATTATGGTCTTTATGGTGGGTAACCGTGTTCCACCCGAACATATGTCTTGTCCGTTTTCTAGAGCAAGCCATTCTGAACATTCTGCAAGCCAGGGGCATACGTGCAGAGGTAAAATTCCCTACTCTCTGCGATTACTGCCTTAAGCTGCATCCTAGCATCCATGAAATAAGAGACACAAACAATACTACTTGAACTTTAATGTGCACACAGATCACCTGGAAAGCATGTTAAAATGCAGATCCTAACCTCGTAAAACATGTGTGGATCCCACATTCTTCATTTCTGATAATTCCCCAGGTGATGCTGATGACACTGGCCTATGGGCATGGCAGGTAGCCGGTAGACAAAGTCAGAGTAGCAAGGGCATATTCTTTTTTCCAGCATTAGGTCATTCATTTATTCTATAAATTTGTGTTTTGCACCCATTACATGCCAGGCACTGCTAGGCACCTGTAAGATATGCATTAATAAGAAAGACAAAAATCCTTATCTTCATGAAACTTGCATTTTAGCAGGGGAATAAATGATAAAAAATAATTATAATAGATACATCAACTATACAGTACTATGGAAGACCATAAATGCTCAGATAAAATATAGTAGTGGCTAAAGAGATTTTGTAGTACAGGGTAGTGCACAGGTTTCAATTTGAGTAGGATAGCTAGGACCTTTTGAACAGTGGGAGTGACAGATATTTGGATTCTGGATATAGACTCCAGAGAGAGTTCATCTGGATGTGTCAAGCATTGGCAAACAAGAGAGGCAATCTCTTTCTTATGAGTTTGTGCAAATATTGAAAACACTAAGTCCCACAGAAAGACCTCTGCATCACCCACTCGGCAGTTCTTGCAACTTTTCCATGATATTTTGAGTTCAGATTCTCTTTTTTGTTGTTTTATAGTTATTTTATCAGCCCATGTGAACAGTTGCCATTTTAAAAATAAGATTTTTCCAGCTTGAATATAAAGTTCACTATTTTCTCACTTTAAACATTTGAGGATTATCACATTTGCCAACTCTGAGAATCAATTTCTGTTAAATTATACTTTAAAACCTGTGATATATTCAAATAAATTAATACAAGGTAATTCATATATTAAATGTTCCCTTGCAATTAGTCTCTGGAACTTAGAGGTCTCATGACAATCTGACTAATAACAAGTCAGGTGCTGAGTGAAGCATGCTATAAAGATTATAATTCAGTACACTCAAAGTGAGTGTTAATCAATTCTGTGACAAAATTAGAAGTTACAGACCATGATCATCTATTCAGAGACTTAAGAGTTCATGGAGGCAAAATTGTTTAGCAAACACACTCTTACCTCCTAGTTCCCTTGGCAGCTGTAAGTCATCAGGGGTGAACTTACTGCTTCCTCTCCAGTTTTATAATATGGATTCAGTGCCCCTGGGATAGATGTCCAGACAGGTACACCCACAGCCTACTAGGAAGCATCTGTGACTTCTTGTGCAAAACAGCCCAAGAAAACAATTAAATAGAGAAATTATAAAACCTTCATTTTGTTTTCTTTTTCATTTTGGACAAATGCACACCATTACTCAGCTTATGTCCAGCTAAGTGGAAATCAGAGACAAACAATAAATTGCTAGGTGATAGGGAAGTTTGATAATAATGTGGATATTTTAATGGAAGACAGTATTCATTAATGACTAGGCAGAGAGCTGCATTTGCCAAAGATGTTGAAGGTAGGACATTGTGTCAATGAAGAATTAAGCTCCAAACTGATGTTCTGAGGGCTGAACTCACTACCCTATCCTATCTACCCCACATTGCTCCTGGGATCTCCTCTACCACCTACCTGGGACTGCATCCTCATTGTTAAAGACTCTGCTGTAAAAGTGTGTCTACACAACAGTAATTCCTTGCTGGGATTTTTATTACTCCTGGCTTAGTATTGTTCCCAAAGTATCATAAAGAACCATACTGATGCAATAGTAATTTTGTGGTGCCCCAAATGGTTTTGGATGCCTGGTATTTACTACGGAATTTGAAGGTATATATATTGCTCCAGGGCACAAAGATAGAAAAAAGAACTTATATTTCTTCAATCCTCAGATGCCTTCCTGAATTATGAAAATGCACAGTATTGCACTGCATAAAAGAAAATTGAGTTAAGAACAAGGTTTAAAAACTTTATAATTGAATAGCAATCCATGCCCATCAAGAGTGAGTTAGGAAAGAAAATGTAAAGTCCAGTGTCCCTGCTTGAAGACCTTCACCTTGTCTAATCACTGATGCTTTCTTCAAAGAAAATTATTATATTCCCCAGTAAATGTCAATACCGTACCAATAAGGATCTTCTTCTCTGGGCAGTCTGAGCACAAGGTGCTTGATTGGTACCCATGGTCATACAATGCTCAGGAACATCCTCACAGACCTTGCTAACTTCCTGCCATGAGATTTCCCCTCAGCATTCCAATTCATCTATCAACCACTCACACTCTGTTTGTTCAGCAAGTGTACTTTCAATTTATTTTATTTTATTTTTAGTATTTTTTTTTGAGATGGAGTCTCGCTCTGTTGCCCAGGCTAGATTGCAGTGGCGTGATCTCTGCTCACTGCAAACTCCGCCTCCTGGGTTCACACCATTTGCCTGCCTCCTGCCTCAGTCTCCCCATCATGCCCAGCTAATTGTTTTGTATTTTTAGTAGAGACGGAGTTTCACTGTGTTAGCCAGGATGGTCTCGGTCTCCTGACCTTGTGATCCACCCAGCTCGGCCTCCCACAGTGCTGAGATTACAGGTGTGAGCCACTGCGCCCGTGCTGTACTTTCAATTTCAATACTTCCCTCTGCCTATGCCTGTCACCGTTTAAGTGCCATTAAAATAAGCAGCAGGCAGAATCCAACACTGTCTATTCCTGTACTTATCACAATTCAGCGCGTAAAGCCTCCTTTACTACATACCAAGGGAAATTCTTCAGATAGGCAGGCGGGCCTGGATATCATTAAGCAATGTTTTTCTAAAGAAGAGACATGATACAGCAGTTGGTCAGGAGTCAACCTCAGAAATCAAGCTGCCTAGCTACAAAGCTACGCTCCATAACACACTAGTTTGGGCAAGTTATGGACCTCCTCTCTATTCCCTTGACCGAAAGCTGGTGATAAAGTAGTACTCATGTCATATTCCTGTTGTGGGAATTAAATGTTAGTAACTTATAGAATGTTGAAAACTGGGCTTGGCACAAAATATGCACACGGTAAATACTACTTACTGTATAACCTATTTCCCATGATATTGCAAAATCCACAGGATAAAGGAACTTTTCTATTTTGCCCACTGCTATTTCACCAGAACAGAGTGCCTGCCTTATATCAGATGTTCAGAAAATACTTATGGAATGAGCAAATATAGTTTTATTATTGACAAGGGTTGATATTTTCACTTATGCAAAACTTTGTTCTAAACAATTTTGGGATTCAAATATGCAATGTTCATAATCCCTGTTTCCAGAAAGTTAAGGAGGTATATGGTACTAACAATGTAATCCTCCTTTTAAAAACATAACACTCACTAAATATAACTTTATTACGTTATTTTCTAAATGTGTGTAAGGGAATAATTTGTTAACAGTTTGATAGAATAATATTTATAAATGAAAAACACATTATGCAAAATCATATGAAGCAATACATTTATCCCATGGATATTATCTTTGAAAGTTAGTACAATGTTCTGTTTTAAAAGAGAAGTTAAAAAAATGGGTTTTGACAGGGATAGGGTCCCTCTACGTAGAAAAGTTGTTTTGTTGGAATCAAGATCTAATAAGTTTCTGTCAACACATACTGCCAAAAATTTTAAAAACAGAAAGTAATCTGGAAATTATGTCAAAGGGAAAGAAATATAGTTGTTTCTGCGACGAGTGTCAGGGATTGTTCATCCTGTTACATGATGCGTTGTAATCTGAACAAACCAAAGTTCTTTAAGGTGTGATCATCAAACCTTAAAGCACTCACTGATTACCCTGCAGCCACAAGTATTATTAGGCAGTGGATGCTACAGAAACCCTGGAATCTAAGATGGTAGAGTCACCACCTTTTCAATCTTCACGGCCTGACAAATTATGCCAAAGAATAAAATGTTTCTCTAGAGAGTACATTTTTAAAAAACTATGTAATCTTCACTTTCAATGCATGGCACCTACTATGTTTTCCATTAAACTTTAAAAACTATTATTTTACCGTGCTAAGAAGGGGATCAGGACTGTATCTTTGCCATATAGTCATTGGTTCTGGGGGAGAAGATGAAGGCTACATCTTAGAAGAGTTGCTACCTCTTACCTAGTCACCTTAGATATTTGCAAGAACAATTTCCTTGACATATATGCTTTGTTACTTTTTTACTGTTTTGGGAGGCAAGGTGTATTTCATCAACTACCTGAATATATCTATTCTCTCTGTGTCAACATTGCTGACTGCTTCGTGGTTGATACTTCCAAGCACTGCGCTGGTCACCCTGTTGCCCTCCTGCTGGTCTATACTATGAACTACATTCTGCGAACTCATGGTTTGCTTTCAATCCACTGAGGAATGGGTTCGTTTCTGATCCACTAACAGAGAAGACAACTGCACATATGTCTACATGCAACAGGGAATACACTAGATACTATTAAGAAGATATTTGCTAAATTAATTTCTTATTTACAAATGGCAGTAAGTTCACATTGAGCATGAGCATAAATTCTGTTACAATTTAGAAAAAAAGCATGATTATACAAGAGGCTCAAATTATTATTTCCAGTTTTTAGGCATTTGAATGGTGTATTAGAACAAATAACAACTACTCAGGCTTTCCATACTTAACATACAATCAAAGGGTGGTAGGTGTAAATTATGGGAAACATAGGTATTAGATATAATCTATAAGGTCTTTAAAAATATTTTGTAAAACACCACCTTCCTTAATCAACTAGTTTACCACATTTTTCTTCAAATGCAACATCATAAGTTTTGTGTCAGGAGTTATTAGTGTTGGTATACTTATTTTATAAGGAGTATTTTGATATAGCGAAGATTGGGTAATTGATTAAATGCTTTAAAAAATGGTGTGCTCCCATGAAATTGATGTATTTATGTAGACAAAAGAAAATACCAGAGAGAAAATAGTATGTCTGGGGATTGGTACTGGAAATCTCTATAGCCAGTAATCAGTAATCAGGTTATTGCCAAAAACAAGCTAGATAAATTAACTTGGATTAATGTTGTAAACTATGATTTTTTTAAATACTCTTTCAGGGCGCACTGCTGATTCTGTAAATAGAATCTTGAAATGTGACAAAACACATGATTTATAAGTGGCAATGATTTGCCTGGGAAACCTCAGCATTTCCAAGTGCTTCCCAGGTACAGTCTAAAGTTATGAACAAGGAATGGCTTAATGTCTTAATTGATGAGTCTTCTAGTCAATTAACAAAGTAATGAAATAAAACTTGTTTATGTGCAGCCAGTTTCAGAGGCAATGTATTATAAACTATAAATACCAAGTAATGAGAATTTTTAACACGAACACCTTAGGGCACATACATCCAATGGCATGATATTTTCTTCAAGAGTTGTGCTGGGAAGTAAAAGATGAACAACTGTAGATGGTCTAAGGTCTCTTCCAGGGATGTCAACAATGTCCATGTTATAGCCTCTGTTCTGGTGTGCACCCTGGGGTCAGAATGCTGTGGAGCAGGTATGCTCAGCCTTGAGCATCCTGTGGACGCTGCCGCACCACTGAACTTTGCACTGGCTAAGTCCATAATGGATGCATGTTCCTGGGCAGGTGAGGGGTTCTAGCATGTATCTGGACAATGGGCCATGATGGTCAGCTCCAACCCTACACAGAAAGGACTGGGCCTGGAGAGGACAGTTACGCTATTGTCATCCATATTGTGCTCCTGCTGGTGAAAGATTTTGAGCCAGGAAGCTTTTCGCTTTCCTGTGATAATGTTACTAATCTCTCTGCTTGTTCTGACTTTGTAGTTTCTTTAGCAAAAAGAGTTTTTACGGATTTATCCATTAGCTGTGTATGCCATGTTTCCACCTACTAATATAATACTTAGTAGAAGGAAATATTTTTGAAGTATTTGTGTTATTTTCACTTTTTTTCCCCAACTAATGAAGAAAAGGTAGTGTGAATGGAATAATTAAGAATTGGTTCTGCAGCTCTACATTTGTCAATATAAAAAAATTTAAGGGGCTGAATTATTCAAAAGCAAATTTAGCATGGAGTTTAGAATCTGAATATGTATTTGTTGAGTAAACTCATGGAAAACATTTATATTATCTATTGAATCAGAAAGGGATGTATAATCTACAGGAACTTCTGAGGTATATAATCATAATAATGCACCCACTAACTTCATAATATAATAAGTTCTTTTTCTTTTTTTGGGGGGGGGGGGCGTGGGAGGGGAGGGACTGGAGGAGGCGGACGGGGGGGGGAGGGGTGAGGGCGGGTGTCCTCTTTTTCTTCTTTGTTCTCTTTTCTCTCTCTTTCTTTCTCCTCCCTTCGAGGGCTCTTTCTATTTCTTTCTTTCCGAGATCTCTTAATTCCTTAATTCCTTCCTTCCTCCTTCTTCCTTCCTTCCTTCCTTCCTTCCTTCCTTCCTTCCTTCCTTCCTTCCTTCCTTCCTTCCTTCCTTTCTTTCTTTCTTTCTTTCTTTCTTTCTTTCTTTCTTTCTTTCTTTCTTTCTTTCTTTCTTTCTTTCTTTCTTTTTCTTTCTTTCCTTTTCTTTCTTTCTTTCTTTTTTTTCCCTGAGACAGAGTCTTGCTCTGTCGCTCAGAGTGGAATGTAGTAGTGCTATCATGGCTCACTGCAGCCTCGAATTCTTGGGTTCAATTGATCCTCCCACCTCAGCCTCTCACATAACTGGGACTGGGATCATAGGCAGACACCACCAGGCCTAGTTATTTTTCTGCATTTTTGGTAGAGATGGGGTTTTGCCATCTTGCCTAGGGTGGGCAAGCAATCCACTCACCTTGTCCTCCTAAAGTGCTAGAATTATAGGCATGAGCCATGGTGCCTGGCAAGATTTTTTTCTAAAAGTACATGATAAACACTTGTGTTTTCTTTATTGCTATAGCAGATGAGTTTTTGGAAGTGGAGAAGTTTAGTATTGAATTACTCAAAATGTACCTACTGAAGAGAACATAGACCAACACACAAAAAAATGACAGTATATAAAAAGATAAATCTATAAAAGAATAAAACTTATCTAAAAACACATGAAGAACTATACAAATACTAGCATACTTGGGGTTAATCCCCCACATGAAATCTGGGGCTTAGACTCCAATTTCTATTTTAACTGCTTCTGTTGATTTTGGCTGTCTGGAGAACACCCACTCTGCCAATATTTTGAGCTCAGACTTTCAGCCTCTAGAATCATGAGAAATAAATTTCTGTTGTTTAAGCCATCCAACTTACAGTATTTTTTTAAGTGCAGCCTTAGCCAACTAATACAACTGCCCAACACAATGTTCTTTTAGAACATGTTACCATGTTTTGAAATCAAGCAAGTCTAGACTAATAGGAAGACAACAATGACAAAACATTGGTGAAACTAATAATCAAAGTTCAAAACATGTTTTAACTTTTTCTAGTTCTCAATACCCCATTCAAATCTCATATACATAGCTGGCATTTCAAGGTGAATTTTCTAATTTGGTGACCACCTTCTGTGTCATAAACTCAAACCCAGAGAAACATCTGTTTGTTAAACCTTTGTTTGTTAGAGTTTCTGGAAATGACCTTCTCTTCCTAGTCCTTCACGCTTAGAGATGTGAGTAATGCCAGCAGAGTGTCCGGACCTCTTTAGTGGTCAACCCCAAACTCTCATAAAAGGGCATCCCTTCTTATATCTGACTGTCATATTAAAGGTTTGTCTTCTGCTTGAAGTATTGGAAAAAGAGTAGAATCAGGAGGAGATATTTCAGAACAAAAAAAGAAATGTAAATGACTCAGAGGAATATGAAAAGTATTAGGAATCAGTGAAGTGCAAATAAAATCATTCAGTTCTTATAGTTTATCAAATTGACAAAACATTTAAAAAATAAACACTTCCTGGTTCATGTATGTGTTTCACTCCTCCCCAGTGACAGCTTTGCACATGTCCGTCCCTCTCCCAGGAAGACTCTGCACCCTGCTCTGCCGTCTCTTCTAGGCTAATGCCCTTTCAACCTTGAAGTCTTACCTTAAGGGAACATTTGCACCTTGCCCATTTCTAGGTATGCTTCACACAACCCTTTATATGTTTTCCTATCTCACTTCTCAGACTAGGAGTAAAACACATAATGGTATAATTACCTTTCTGGCTTTTATTTCTCTGAATATATTTTTAGGTATTTTGTTAGCGATGGGTCTACATTCACTTTCTCTTTTCCTATGAAGTTAAGTAATTGTGACAGTCTAATGCTTGTGACCTGTTTCTGATTGAATGGAGAAGTAATTGTCACATCATTACTGAAGTGGTCCATCCTGTTCCCACTGATTTGCAAAGCCTTCTCTGTTATAGTTCATGTTTTCATACAAGAATGAGGCTATTTTTGAATACTGTTTCAAGGGTCTGTCTACCTATTGCTGCAACTACTCCAAGTTTCAAATATATAAATTTTAACATATTTAATATCTGCAAAGGTGATTCTTTCCATATTTACTTCTAGAAAAAGTTTAGTCATTATCTCTTTATCCCCTACCTTCAATGTCTGTGTCCCTTTTTGCAGGAGACCTGATAAGTCAGATGTTATATTTTTGTATTCTGCCTTCTGTTTCATCTCCTGTCTCTCTATATTACATCTGGGATATTTTTCCTCAATGGATGTATATTCCTGCCCACTGATTTTTCTTATGTGTGTGTATTCTGCTGTTTAACACGTCCACTGAGAATACAATGTCAATTGTCACATTTTCCATTTCTATACATTTTATTTGGTGATTTTTTTAATTATTCCTGGGCATCTTTTATTATCTCTTACTTAAGGTTTTCATTTTCTTTTTTTATTTACAAAAATATATTTATATGTGAATATACAAATACATATAATATATATTTTATTCTATATTTTATAATTCCAAAATCAGTGGGCACTAGAAAAGCTGGATTTTGCTGTTTATGATGACTCTCAATACTTGATTTATAATTTCTGTGATTTTAATTGTGAACTCATAAACTGTATCATTGGTATGTAGGAAATGTTTAAGAAGTGGGTTAAGGGCCGGGCGCAGTGGCTCACGCCTGTAATCCCAGCCCTTTGGGAGGCCAGTGCAGGCAGATCATGGGGTCAGGAGATAGAGACCATCCTGGCCAAGACAGTGAAACCCGTTCTCTACTAAAAAACACAAAAAAGTTAGCAGGGCGTGTTCACAGGCACCTCTAGTGCCAGCTACTCTGGAGGCTGAGGCAGGAGAATGGCGTGAACCAGGGGAGAGGCGGAGCCCGCAGGGAGGCGAGATGGCACTCCGGCCTTGGCAACGCAGTCAGACTCCGTCTCAAAAAACAACAAACAAACAAACAAGCAAAAGAAATGGACTAAGAAAATTTCTTTTTGTCAGCTACATTTGGAAAATAATAATTAGGAACTGTTTTCACATTAAATTGTTTATTTGTTTTGCTTATATTTTGTTTGTTTGCTTGTTGAGATCATGCAAGTGTTGTGAATTCCGGCTCCAATCTTGCATAAGGCTGTGGTGTGGCTTCCCAGTCGAGATTGCTTCCCCTCCTCCACCCAGGGCCAAGGCTGAGATGGGCAGGTTTCCCTGATCCCTCTCTTTGCGGGATTATTACTACTACTATTATTATCATTACTTGTATTTCAGTTCTTATCAAAATGGCATCTTTATGTGGGGTCCCAGATACAATATCTGCTCATGTTCATTAAAACTAGAGTGACTCTATATCATGGTTTTCCTTTGATATTGCAGGTTCTATTCAGATTAGCATTTGTTGTAAATTTTAAAAAAATAAAATACTGTGTTTTGTTGTTGTTGTTGAATTCAAGTAAGTTGTTATAGGCTGTTTACCAAGTGGCTGGGGGAGGTAGCCGTGTGCAGTTAGGTGCCAGCCATTCCCTCTGCGTATGCCTAAACACCCTTAGGTGTATGAGAAAGGCCCCAGCATGTTCTTCTTATAAGAGACATGTTTGCTGGGGCCTGTGCAGTATTCTTCTACATTAATGTTGCTGTTATTGTCTAGGCTCCACTACTATAAAAAAGTCAGAGTTAAGTGATAACTTTTATACTAGTGTCATCAGTTCTTCAAATAGAGAGTCCACTAACTAATAATGTTTCCATTTTTTTCTCAGGTGATTCAAGAAAGCTTTTTGGTGTTTATTCTGTCTAAAGTGAAATAATTAATATTATTGTGAATGGTATTGCAATTATAAATTCAGATAAAAGTTCAATACATATATATATTTAAAAACAAATATTTCTTGGTTATCCAAATCATCCTAAAATAAATGTTTTTCTTATTATATTAAAAAATCTCTGGAGCAGAAACTCACTTGAATTGGTTGTTATAAAGATATAATTCATTCTGTGTCCAAACCAACTACACAATTCTACCAATACAAATCAAACCCACAGTTGATATAAATCTGTTACACACATACATTTATTATAGCTCAACTATACAACTACCAAATGCATAATGAAAATTACATTAAGTCATACAGGTGAATAGATAGATAGATAGATAGATAGATAGATAGATAGATAGATATGACCTATTATTCATGTATAGGTGTCTACAATGGCATTGGACAGTATTTAATGAGAGTCTTCCAAAATTTGGTTTCATACTATTTAAATTCTGTGAGAAAATTGTAGTAACATTATTAAATAACTAAAAGCCCACATACTTTCAGCCTTAGAAAGTTATAATTATTGAAAACAAATTCTAGAAAGAGGAAACACTAAAATTTACCTGAAATAAAAAAGCAGCAGAAGGCTATGTGCTGTGGTCCACACCTGTAATCTCAGCACTTTGGGAGGCTGAGGACAGTGGATCACTTGAGCCCAGGAGTTCCCTACCAAAGAAAAAAAAAAAAATTAGTCAGGCATGGTAATATGTGACTGTAGTCCCAGATACTTGTGAGGCTGAAGTGGGAGGATCACCTGAGCCTAGGAGGTTGAGGCTGCAGTGAGCCCATGATCACAGCTCTGCACCCCAGTCTGGGTGACAGAGCAAAACCCTGTCTCAAAAAAAAAAAAAAAAAAAAAAAAGGCACCGAAGGAACTGAACAAATTAAATCGTATAGCACAAGTGATAGAAAAGTATTACTTTTTTTTTTAAGAACATTTTGGAATCTGTAGGGAAAATCTTCTGATAGAGTGCTCATAAACATTTGTGTTTTGTGGCTAAATATAATTAATTTGAGAGGTCTGTAATTTTACAAAATCCAAACATTTGCTGAATCAGCAAACAGAAAACAAATAGATAACATTTCTGGTAAATTTTATTGTGAAATAGGAGAATATGTGAAAAATAGGTTTTCTGGAAGGGAATAATCAAATATATCTGTAAAAACATTTGAGCTGAAATATTTAGGCATTTCAATAAGAAAAGCATTTGAATTGACAATGCACTCCATTTAGTAGCTTTTATTTCTTGAGCTCATGAGTTGTCTCAGCCTTCATAAAGAAAACACTTTTCTTGTGGCCTCAGAGGTGAGTCAGTAAAGCTGTCAACATTTTCAATTTTGATATATTTTGACATTGTGTCACCATTTAACATAAATTGTAACTTTGAAGAGGATTACAGGTATTTTTCCAAAAACTGATTAAAAATAGTGAGAACATGTTTTAAACCTTACAATCTTCAGAACTATATCAGTGGGCTAGTATCAGAGACACATTTAGTTGAGAAACGAATCATCATGTATGTTTGCTGAACTAGTTGACAAAATTCACCTCTGCCATCAAAGAAAGTCAAGCAAAAATAAATAATATGGAAGAAAATCGTAAGACGTGTTAAATATAGGCAGTAAATGGAAAATTATATAATAATCCATGAGATGTGTATGTAAGTTAAGTGGAACGTCAGCGTGTGGAACATAGGAAGGGATGGGAGGACGAAGAGGAAGTGTATTCTTAAGACACTGAATGTTGATGAGGCCTTGGTGATCACAAGGTCTTAAACTGAACAGTCGTTGGTGATGCGACTCTGGGCCAGTGAATACAGATGAGATCCAAACCTGCTCAGCAGGTTAAGCAGAGAGCCACAACTGTGGCCAGCTATATTTGTCCTGCTTCTGCAAAAGAACAAGCCTGTGATGCTCTGGCCACCTTCCGGCTGATCAGCCCTCAACTCTGGTTCTTATAGCCACAACAGCAAAGGGAATGACAGACCCTGCAGCCATGGTACCAGCACCTCTGAGAACACGTGTGTGGTCCCGCACAGAGGCTGTGTGAGCTCTGCACCCTTTGCTCTGTTACAGTGAGCCTCCCTAGAATGCACCAGGAAACAAGGCCAAAAGGAGAAAAAGAGAAAGAAGAAAATCAGGAAAAATTGACTGTTTAGTCAACAGGCAAATTAACCTGCACAAGACTAATATTTAATTTGGAAATGACCAAGTTAGCTTGAAGAAAATTAGCTAGTTTCACTGTTGAGAAGTCATAGGAGCTCATAAGAAAGTTGAACATAATTACAAAATTATGTATATTTCTGCACATTGAGGTTCTGACTGTGAGTTCCAGTCCTACTCTGTTTGTGTGTATGTGTGGGTAATCATAACAAAATTACTAACACTTTTGTCTGGTGGTGAGATTTCAGGTAAATTTTACTTTGTATTGACATCTTCATCCACATATAAATTAACCACAAGGTAAATGTATAGAATGTGTAGCTTCACTTAGTATACTCTTTGTAACATTTAGCTTTTTAAAGAAATTCAATTGTTAAATATAAAAGTTAGACAAAACTCTGTCCCAATGTGGTGTATTAAAGTCAACAGAAGTAGCACGTTTGATCAGTTTTGCTGGAACATGAAAGAGTTTCTTAATCAAATCTATTAAGTCATAATTTGATCTGTTTCTGGATGACTTCTGTTGCTTTACTTTGTGGTTTCCTGGCTTTTCTTCTACTTGCTTGTCTTTTCTATTTGGTGACCTATTCAATGGAGAGTCCTATCGAAAAGCTCTGAATGAAATTCTCAATCATATATAGGATGTGTCTGGCAGGTGCCAGAGGCAGCTACCAATACACAGAGACAAGCCAGATTTAGAAATCATCAGACAAATGAAGACGGCCCCATCAAGGCAGAGGTCAAGGTTGAACGTGCCTGGCCAGCAGCTATCCCTCCCGTCCTGCACTTCCTCGGATGCTTCTTTGAAGGGGTGTGGTGGCCACTTCAAAATTCTTTCAAAGTTGGTTTTTTTTTTCCCCCTAGAATTGTCTTTGTAAAAAAATAATTGTTACCTTTTTATTAATTATTATTTCTTTTATAGTTATTCTTGCTGAGCTACAATGACGTTCATCTCAAATCCATTCTGTGTAATGGAGAGGGAAATCACTGCCCAGTAATTGGTCAGTGGCTTTTGTGCTTTTCATGTTTGTATCTTAACATTTGCTGGATCCAGATGAATAGATGGCTTTAGTCTTCTCAAAAGAAATAACAGTGTCAACCTCACACTTGTTTTATGATGGAAAATCTTTGCCATCATAGTTTTCACATGAAAGATATATTTGCCACTTCCCAAATGTCAAATCTAATAGAAAGAGGATATAAATGATATATTTCCTTATAGCCATCAACCCTTTAAGGTTATGACATAATGTGACATACCTATTTGTCATGATAAAGTAAGCACTTTTACTGATGTCTTGAATTCTTTAGTGTTTTCAAGTACTGTACATAGTCTGAGTTTATTCTGAAGTGTACAAATTTCTATAGCATGTATCATGTCAGGCCTCATTTATAGTTACCAGGGATGCATTAAATATATTAACTATCTTGCTGTAACTATTATTAAATACTTATGAATTAAATATTCCTGAATTAGGCAAGATTTATCTGATCTTTATATTTTTAAGGAAAAATAAAAATAGAATTTCAAAAATATCAAAAGGCATAAGATATAATCTAATAGAGGGCCTACAATGGCAATGACATTAAAGCAAATATAGTTACCAAAAAATTCGTTTTTATATAATAACTCAATTGCATATAAGACACAGTGCCTATTATAGAAATAAGCAAAAGTATAAATTAATTGAGCAATAAATGTTAACAAAATTAAAATACCAAATATGCAAATTTCATGACAGTGTCAGTGGTTTGTTATGAAATGAATATTTGATAGAAATTCAAGTTATGATACCCTCTGTTTACTTTTTCTTTTTTTTCTCTATATTATTTTCTTCATCCATAAAATAAACTAATATGTGGGCATGGTGGTATGCACCTGTGGTCCCAGCTACCTAGAAGGCTGAGGCAAAAGGATCACTTAGGCCCAGAAGTTCCAGTCCAGCCTGGGCAATGTAGTAAGACCCTGTCTCTAATAAAATTATTTTTTAAAATCCTAAAAATTGAAATAAATTATCATTAATCACTATTAGCTCACTTCTTATTTCTCTAAGTAGTTCTATTTTTGTTAAAAATAATAATCATTTGTCTTTATGATACGAAGACATAACCAGCAGAATGAGAATATTTATATTTTAGCTTTTTCTGCATTTGACACCTAAAGGAATTTAAATTTGTTTTTGAAATCGTCCCAAATGTACACATGTTAAAAAGCATAAAGCAGATACTCTTTTTGGATATCACTTTACCAATACTTCTTTTTTTTTTTTTTGAGATAGAGTCTCGCTCTGTTGCCCAGGCTGGAGCGCAGTGGCATGATCTCAGCTCACTGCAACCTCCACCTCCCAGGATCAAGCCATTCTCCTGCCTCAGCCTCCCGAGTAGCTGGGATTACAGGCGCCCAACACCATGCCTGGCTAATTTTTTTTTTTTTGTATTTTTAGTAGAGACAGGATTTCACCATGTTGGCCAGGCTGATCTCGAACTCCTAACCTCATGATCCACCCGCCTCGGCCTCCCAAGGTGTTGGGATTACAGGTGTGAGCCACCATGCCCGGCCACTTTACCAGTACTTCTAATGTATCTTCATTTAAAATGCACTAAGAAGGAATGATGTTTTCTCCATTCACCCTGCAACCCAGCACTGCTGGTACTCACCCCCATTCTGTCCTGACCATCTCCTGATGCCTACCGTCAAGCACATGGAATCTATTTCCTGTTGAAACCTCTGCAGTGTAAAATGTCATTATCCTCCTACAATTAACTTCGTAAGATAGTGAGAATATCCATTGAAAATTAGCAAATCTTTCTTCTTCAGCAGCAGCCCAAGAGCTCTATACAGTATTTCCATATTAGCAGAAAGTCCCACTCTCCTGCAGTTTTCCCTTAGGAATGTCCAACCAATAGCTGTTTCCTGTGGAGAAGGGGCATTAGGAAGCTTACAAGACTATTAAGACGGTAATTTTGGTTTAGCGAAGTGCTCCAAGAACATACATCTATATTATATATATTATATTTATAACAAATGTCATTTATATATAAAGGAGATAAAACCAAATTATACTGTGCTACTGTGGTTCAAACTAAAATAAGAATCCTTGAAAGGCGAAATAGCTGGAATATTGTATTTGTAGTTTCTGAGTCATGGAATCAACTGCTATTTCTGTATGTGAATGGTTTTATTAATGAGATTGAGACTGCTAGAGTAAATTACCTTCTTTAGGTCATGATCAATTGGATGAACTCTTGTATTGGATCTGCTTTTCCTTTTTTATGTTTTTGAGACAAAGTCTCGCTCTGTTGCCCAGGCTGGAGTACAGTGGCGCGATCTCAGCTCACTGCAACCTCCGCCTCCCGGGTTCAAGTTATTCTCCTGCCTTAGTCTCCTGAGTAGCTGGGATTATAGGCGCATGCCACCACACCTGGCTAATTTTTGTATTTTTAGTACAGATGGGATTTCACCATGTTGATCAGGCTGGTCTTGAACCCTTGACCTTGTGATCCTCCCGAGTTGGCCTCCCAAAGTGCTGGGATTGCAGGTGTGAGTCACCACTCCCAGCTTTGTTTTTCCTTTTTATCCTCAATATCGTAATGTGTCTTGTTTTGAGACAAATTCAGTGTTCCAGTTCGGTGGTGTTCACACAACCTAGCAAGTGCCCTCAGTAAACATCTGGGAAAGAGTGAAAGAGCCATTCATAGGTAATGAGAACTACCAAACAAGAAAAAATGATGACTAGATTTTTAATAAAAAGTCCTTTGTTAAATTGCTTGAGACATTTTATGTCAATTGCAAGTACAAGACACCGCATTTCCACAAAAATAAAAACAGTTTTAAGCATATGCTACCAGGAGCCAGGTATTATGACAATTATTTTATATACATTACATTATCCCATCTGTGCCCCAACCTCCAGCGAGGGGCACTATTATCTCCTATACATAAATAAGGATACAAGAGGATGTACAGCTTGCTCAATGTTGAAAGCTAGTAAGTGTCAGAGCCACGATTTGCAGTGAGTACTCAGGCTCTAGCACATGTGCCTAAACAATTATATGATGCTCCCACTGACATGGCTGCATGTCCAGTAGTATTTCATAATTACTACAGGTGGTCAGCAAAGTGGCCATTATAAAGACCACTAACTGGGAGCTCTTTTCAGCTTCCTTCAATGATTTTATTTTCTTCCTTACCTCTGTAGAAATTTTAATTTTTGTTCTGGCATAATCGGTTTTATCTCCCCAATGAATTTCGCTTGTAATGTGCTGTAATTGTGCTAATTTTCTTTACTTTTTAATTTTTTTTTAAATTTTCAGACCGAGTCTTACTCTTTTGCCCAGGCTGGAGTGCAGTGGCGCGATCTTGGCTCACTGCAACCCCCATCTCCTGGGTTCACGAGATTCTCCCACCTCAGCCTCCTGAGTAGCTGGGATTACAGGCGTACGACACTACGCCTAGCTAATTTTTGTAGTTTCAGTAGAGATGGCGTTTCACTGTATTGTCCAGGCTAGTCTCAAGCTCCTGATCTCAAGTGATCTGCCTTCCTTGGCCTCCCAAAATGCTGGGGTTACAGGCGTGAGCCACCGCGTCCAGCCTAATTTTCTTTTGATGTAATAGTTTACTTGTTAGGTTAATAGTTAAGTTGTTCCTGATATTTATATTTGGAAAATTGTGAACCTTCTGTCAAACATAAGATTTTAACAGGATTATAACATTCAATTATGCCTTTTAAAATATATTTTGAAATTTATTTTTGCTTTTTCACATCTCTAACCTAATAGGATAGTAAGTATAGAAATATTTACAACTACTTGCTATATATTCTACCTTTCAGTACACAGTAACAGGAAAAAGCGACAATATCTCACAAATTGCTTCCTCTCAAGGAACATTCAAACTCACTGGTTATGCAAGAGAAACAGGAAAGGATACAGACTTTATCTGCATAGATCTAGCTGCTCCTAGCTGGTGTTAATAGTAGATTTATATGTGTAAATAGAGTCTCTGGCAAAAGTTGGCCATCCTGAAAGCGTTATGTTGTTTTCCTATCCATAAATATTCTTTAGTAACGGCTTATTTGTATTATAATTTTCAGAGCAAGCACTACGGCAGATGTTAGAACATTTTTTTTCTTTGAATTGTCATGTGAAATATTACACAGTTATACCTTGCTCTGTGCAAGAATTTAGATCCTGGAACCAAGTATTAATTTAAATTTAGAAATCTAATAAATATTTTAAATTCATAGCACTGTTTAAAGTTATACATCCATGAATATTTTAAAACTAAAATGAAGACTTCTTCATTTATATGATTAAAAATTGTATTGTTACTGTCCACAGTTGCTTCAACTTACATGACTGAAAATTGTACTGTTACTGTACACTGTTGCTTAAACTTCCTTTGGCTTTTAATAAAAAGCAATTTCAGCTCACAGGTTTACCTCACTTTCTTTAGCACTTTCATTGAAATAACTGAAATATGTGTGTAAGTGTGTATGTGTGTGTGTGTGTAATTATATGGGTGTTTTGGAAATCACAGAACATTGTCATCAGTAACCTGAATCTTTGAGCCATTCTTGGATTATTAGAAAAGGATATGGTTTCATTCATGAGAGAAGGCAACCAGAAGAAACAGTTTGAGATTGAACACAGCCAAAGGATATTTTTGCTTTGGAAATAAGTGTGTGGGTTTCTGGACACCCAGGAGATCACAGAAAATCAATAGGGTGCTAAGAACAGATCTAGTGTCCCCTCAGGAAGGAACAGAGAACAGCACCCTCACCCAAGCTTCCTAAAGAGATTCTTGCTTATTGCCTTTAGGATCTTCCATCAGAGGACAGAGACACAGAGGAAGTGGAGCTGCACCTCAACTCACTTTAAACACAAGCTGCCACTGCCAGCACTAGTGTGCTGCGAAGAAAACATATTCAAACCCACAAATGCCTCCCAAGGAGGAAAGATCCTGTTGAAGTAGCCAGTTAGAGGTAACTTTGAGTTTCTGCTATTCTTTGTGTTCCTGACATAATAAATAAAAGGTGTTTTGGTTCTGCTGAGCTTATTCGAGTGATTTAGAGATGAAAGCATGATCTTAAAGGTGCTAGCTAGCTTTTGCTGCATAATAGAACACGAAAAATTTAGAAGAGTTGGTGGGGACCCATGGGAGGTTGTGGGTAGAGAGGGAGAAAGAAAATCAAAGAAAAGAGGAGCAGGCATGGGAAGCCAGCCCCATATTAAGAGACTGGGGAGGTTACCCGTTAGCTGACATGACAGTAAAATATCCTGGGTCTTGGGTGTTAAAAGGACTGTAAAGGCAAAGGATGTCTGATACTTAAGTTGTTTTTCTTGCTGTTGTATACATTCACTCCAAGTCCCACCACCTTCAACAAAAATGGCTCATCTCCAGAATGCTTAGTTTGTATGTGCTTGTGATGCTTCTTATTGCTTGTTTATTTTTTCCTTGTATGAAATCAGGGAAAGAGGTTTCACTCCCCACCTGAGCTCTGCTTGTATGAAGCAAGAATGAATGTGCTGAATGCCAAAATGATCCAACCCTCAATTCAGTAGAAGCAGGAGCTCAGTGACAAGCCTCCTGGAATGTGAGGATATCTTTGAGTTTTAACATCTCATAAAATATGGATCAAGCCAATATTTTCCAGATAGTAAGTGACAGGACATCACTGTGACATTTGGGTTACCCAGAATTGGGGAAATTGACTCAGTATAATAATCAAATCCAGAAAAGACACACTCTGCCTTTCCAGTTATCCTTTTCTTATATCCCACTAGCAGCTACTCATCTTAAAAGAAGCTTACCAACCCCAAAGATTATTGGAAAACTTAGGTCATGAATATATAGGTAATATTGGAATGACCCAGGGGATACAGGCACACCATTAGAGTCAGAAGGTATACACACAGAGGTCTTGCTTCTCCATCAGTCCAGGCCTCATGTAGTGCAGGCTTGGAGCCTTGGGGCCTATGCCCCAAATTTGAACATAGGCAAAGGTCTTCCTGTGTTGTCTTTCTGTTCTCGGATCATGTAGTCAAGTTTTCTTGGGAGCCATGTCCACCATCTTGCAGCATCTGGGTGAAGCCACTCCCTTTTGGGGTTGGGGCATTCTCATTTAATTGTTTATTTAGATGCTGAGAATGGTTCCTTTGAGTCCTATTCAACTTTATCTGCTACTGGCTCCTGCAGGCTCCTGTAAGAAGGCCTGGTGAGATATGTGGGTAATAATCCATTAAAAAATGCAACATATCTGCTGATTTCCTCTTTCTTTCCTCCTCTACTTTCTGCCAAAATATTTAATCAATAGTTTGCCCTTGAACTGGGCTTGCCTTACAGGTAATCAAGTGGTAGAAGTTTGTGCGTTGATTAATGGAAACCATTCACTAAATTATAACATATCTGTTATACAGAGTGATATGAGAATAAATATGTAGGAGAAAATATTTACAAAACACCTACCTAGTATAGGGTTTGTGTCCAACATATGCACAGATCTCATAAGCCTCAACAGTTAAGAAACAAAATGACACAATTATTATGTGAGCAATAGATCTGAACAGATACCTCACCAAAGAAGATGTACAGATAAATAAGGACATGAAAGTACACCTGAGATCATATGCCTTTAGAAAATCCAAATTAAACGGCACTGATTTACCACTACACATTTATTGGAATGGCCAAATGAGGTGGGTAGGGATTTCTAAAATACCAAATAATAGCAAGGATGGGAAGCAACACAAACTCTCATTTGTTGCTCATCTGACTGCAAAATGGTATAGCCACTTTGGAAGAAAGTTTGATGGTTTTTCACAAAGCTACATACAGTCTTACCACACAACTCAGCAGTTGTGTTCCTAGGTACTTACCTAAGTGATTTGAAAATGTATATCCCCACGAAAACCTATATGTGAATGTTTCTAGCAGCTTTATTCATAATCTCCAAAAACTGGAAATAGCTAAGATGTGAATGGATAAACAAGTTGTGATACATCAATGTAGTGAGCTATTCCTCTGCGACAAAGGTGGGATGAGTTATCAAGCTACATAAAGATATGGATGAACTGTAAGAGCATATTGCTAAGTAAAATACATCATTCTGAGAAAGGCAATTTACTATATTATTCCATTTATATGAAGTTCTGGAAAAGGCAAAATAGATGGTAAACAGATCAGTGGTTTTCAGAAGTCTAGAGCAGGGAGGTAGTTAAATAAACAGCTGAAGCACACAGCCAGAAATTTTTATGTAAGAGAAAATATTCTCTATCATATTATAATGATGTCTATATGAGACATGAATTTGTCAAAATCCATTGAACTTTACAGCAGTATCTATACCTTCTTCTATGTATCTGTATCTATACAAAAAAAACAAACCCCCACAATGATGGGGGCGTGTTAAATGGACATGGGATCCAGTAGAAAGAACTCCCAATGGCCAAAGCTGAAACAATCAGAGCAAAATAAATAAATAAATAAATAAATAAATAAATAAATAAATAAATAAATAAAATTCATGATGAGTTTAATACAATGTATTAAAATTGAGTATGTACTTAAATAAATAAAAGATTGTGGCCGGGTACAGTGGCTCATGCCTGTAATCTCAGCACTTTGGGAGGCTGAGGCAGGCGGATCAGGAGGTCAGGAGATCGAGACCATCCTGGCTAACACAGTGAAACCCCGTCTGTACTAAAAATACAAAAAATTAGCCAGGCGTGGTGACAGGTGCCTGTAGTCTCAGCTACTAGGGAGGCTGAGGCAGGAGAATGGTGTGAACCCGGGAGGCAGAGCTTGCAGTGAGCCGAGATTGTGCAACTGCACTCCAGCCTGGGCAACAGAGTGAGACTCCATCTCAAAAAAAAAAAAAAAAGAAAAAAAAAATTGCATCAAGAAATAAATGGGCATGAGCCAGAACAGATAAAGTTCCTGCACAGAAGTCCAAACAATGTGTGTAGATACTTTACCCACAAGCGGAGGAGCATATTACCACTCCTTAGGTGTGGGCTGTGTATAGTGATGTCTTTGCAGAGAGTGCAGAATGGAAAGGCAAAAGCAAAGAGTAACTTTACAGTGGAGAATCCTGAGGAACTCTGCTGCAGCCGGGTGATAAAGGGTGAAATCACAGTCACACAGAGAGCTGATAGTACATAACTTTGATGCAATGTAATGGAAATGGCATTTAACCTCAGCTGTCTTTTCACCAGAATCCATAACCACATTCTAATCATGAGAAAAACGCCAGACAAATTCCAATAGAGGAGCATCCTACAAGATGCCTGACTAGTCCTCAAAAGTGTCCAGGCCATCAAAACAAGGCAAGCCTGAAAAATTGTCACAGCTAAGAGAAGCGTAAGGAGAAATGACGTGAATGTGATGTGGGATCCTGGATGGGGTTCTGAAACTGAAAAAGGATATCAGAAAAAAGCAAGAGAAGTCTGAATAAAGTGTAGACTTTTGTTAATAATAACGTGTTAATAGCTGTTCCCTACTTGTGACAAATGAACCATACCAAAGTGAGATGTTAATAAGGGGAAATGGATCCAGGGTACATGGGAAATTTCTGTACTATATTTGTAGTATTTCTGTAAGCCTTAAGAGTTCTAAAATAAAAGTTTACTAAAATATACAAAACACATGTTATTTGATATGTAAATATAATATCTTATCACTAAACATTTCTGTATTTTCTTATACTGGCAACTGATAATTTTACTGCAAAAAAGAATATATTAAAACAAATTCCTAAAAGCAATAAAGTTAACCCACGAACAAATAAACTTTTCACGAAAACATCCTCACAGCAGTCCTCTTTTAGGCACTGTCTCCTAGAGCCTCCCACACTCCAGATTCATTTTCCCACCTCTGGATTTAATTATTGTTCCCATTGCTCATCTTGCATTTTTACTTCATTACTTCAGAAATAACTTGTGTTTCCAAATAACAATGTGTTTCTGCCATGTTGAGGGGTCCTGAGATTCTTTGGTATACATTCAGTACCTAGCTCAATAGCAGGCACATAGTAAGCAAGCCAGTGGATACTTACTTGAATATTCAAATATTCCTTTAGCTGCTCAGAGTTTTTCTTTTACTTCTTCTGAAATCTGCAAGTTTGTTTTCCAAGAGCTTTGGCATACGGTGGTGGCAGTAGATTCTCCCTGCAGTGCACAACGAGAAAGTGCATATTGAGAAGCTATTTGAATAGGTTTGCTAAGCCTTTATCATGTCTGTTGTCGTTTTCTTTAGCAAGCCTGGGTAATACTGGTTTATAATTTCTCTTTATGGGTAACCTCCTTTTTTTCTTTGACCATCAACCCAAAGTCATGACCTTCAAGTGAGTGACATGCACTAGGGCATGCACACCCCTCTCTTATCCAGCCAGTTGGAAATAGCTTTCCCCCTCTCTCCTCATGAAATCCAGCACTGAATTCTAAATGTGATGGTAACATCCCCCCTAGAATTGTCCCTTGACATTTTTGCAGGTGCACTGGAGCCAATCTGGCATTTCTGCACAAGTGGTGGCTGCAGCCAACCTCTGCAGCATGGTAATCCCTGCTTTCTGAAGCAGTCTGTTTTAATGCCTGTTTTTTCTTATCACACTTGCAGCTTCCAGAATGCTGCTTCTTATAGGTTTTCTGTCAGAGTTTTAAAATATCTATTACTGCTCAACTCAAATTTACCAGTTTAAAGAGCAAGTCATACAGGCCACACTAGAAATTTCTAAATATCACAATTCAGGTCATGTAAAAAGGAGACCTTTAAAAATATATTTTATCATTTGAAAATGCTGCATTTACAAAGGCATATTATAACTTTACTTAACTGTATCCCTGTATTAGCTTCTATTAGACTAGCAAAAAAGACTGTGTACAGTTCTGGAACATGTTTTAACTAGGCTGTTTATTACATGAATGTGCATGAAATATTTAAACAGCAAAATTTCAGCATCTTACACCCAAGAAAAAGAGAGGAGGAATATGAGGGAATACGGTGTTTGACTTTGCATTTCAAAATATATTCATAAAATTTTTAGAAAAGATGTAAAATTTTGAGCTTGAGATGCTCAAATAATTTTTTTACTTATGCTATTATAAAAAAATAGTCCAGAAAATGTAGCCAAATGCCGCTGCTATTGAGAAAATAAAAATCCCATTAACAAGTACCCCAGGTAGCTTCATTAAGTATGTGAACGGCCTTGAATTACAGCATTTATATGGATTTTTTGATGCAGAACAGAAAACAAAAATAATTAGAACTATAATAAAAGTACTAAAATTCTAAATTAATTTCTAACAAATGACCTATTTTAGACACTGAGCTCTAACTTAAAATTTTGTTTGTGGCTTGTATATTTTAAAATTTAAATGTTATCACATTTTTGTTAATTTTCTGGGTTTTGCAGACAAAATTGCATTATCTGAATCTATTATTTTCTCTTTCTTTTCATAATGGTCATGTCCTATATGAATTTCATATCTTATTAATTGACTATATATTCCAGAACCATTTAAAATTATAATGAGGTAAGCAATCATTATTGGTACTAACATTTAAAAGTACTATTATCTCCAACATCTTGCCATAAAATAATAGTTGAAAGTATATATTCCTTGTTTTGAAAGGGAAGTATCATTGTGTTCTGCCTTTGAAAGATTTTTCCATGTTTTTAAAAATCAGGGAAAGCATTTAATAGAATTGAATGACTTCTGAGATAGTACAATGTCTGTCATTTTGTTGTATTATAGAAAAGGATTTCTAAATATAACATTAACCTTGCATTTTTGACCTAAATACTACTTAGTATCCACAGATTAATTTTAATATATCATTGAATTTAATTTTTTTGTATTTTAATTTAGTCATTTTTTTTTACAACTGTAATCCTAATTGGGATTGAGTCATCATTTTCTACTATCATATTTTCTTGATCAGGGTTTAGAATGAGTTTTGCTTTGTATTAATGTGCTGCTCCTGGTAAAGCTAAAAGCCAAAATCAAAATTCAAATTTACATTTTACCTTAAATTACATAGGTATTAAATTCCTCCAATATTCATCCAATTTAGCATTGGGAAATAGAAAAGTATGTCCTTACTTGGAGTGGCACTATATGAACGCCTATTTGATCCTGCAAATACATACATCTCCCAAATCTTCCATTTATTATTTCTACTTTTAAATGTTTTTGAGATAGCCTATGCACATAGTAATACCTCAACTATCACTAGATGGACTTGTAAAGCAAAGCCCCTCATCTGTCTTTTGCATTTTTTTCCCAGTCTCCAGAGGAAACACTTAAAAAAATTTTTTTGTAGTTCTTATTTATGTAGATCTCCCTATAACTCTAGAAATACATTTCCCACTTGTACTGTAATTCTCACAATGCATGTCCCTTGCCTCACAATTTGGGGGCATGCTTCTCACTTGGTAGATGTGATCACTGTGGAGATGGGTCCCACTCTGGGAAAGGGTGCAAATGAGCGAGCTGGACCAAATACTCCAATACCCACAGGAGTGTGACTGATAAAGGAGAACGGGTTTGTGTGATTCCAGCTACAGCAGAGTCCTTTTGGAAGGGCTAATATGACAGCTAGAAGCAGGAGGATCCTGCCTTTGCCCTTCTGGCCTCATAAACTACAAGGACCCCCTCACCTGAATCTGCTCAGGGCCATTGTTCCCAGGACAGAGTGAGTACAAGTTGGCAAGATAACAGAGGAGCAGAAGGTCAAGTGATGGGATCTCAGCTCTTCCAGGCCTGTGATGACATCTGGGGAGCACTCAGGACCACTGGGACAGAAAACTAGACATTTTTGGTCTTTTCGGTTGTATGAGCCCAACATTCTCATTTTGCATAAGCTAGCTTGTAATGGATTTCTCTTACTTGCAACTGAACAATTCCTGGCTAAGCAGAAATTGGAACTACTGTTGTGTATTTGCAAGTGGCAAAATTCACATGGAAGTGACTTAATTGCAGTAGGACAAGGCAGAGAGGATTCTTGAAGGAGATCAGTTGTTTAATTTGTTTAATTTGTTTGTGACTTGGGCCTCCAACTGGGGTCTACCAAAGCTGAAGCTTCAGGGATACGGTAGGAAAAACATCAGGTTGCTTGACTAAGGTGCCTATTTGCCGAGGATATAAATTACATTCCATAAAACAGAGGCAAGTTTTAAGGAAAACTGGAACATAGTGACAGCAGAAATAAAACAATGTAAAGTGTAACTCATACTGACTACCTCCGCAAGGAGCAGGGCATCTAAAATAAGACTTTGGTTATTATAGGAAGCAAAGTATTGGCCTTTAGCTAAAGTTAGTATAAGCAAATGCAGAGATGTAGGCGAGTGGAATGGGGCATGGTGGTTAGCCATGGCCCTGGGAGTAATTAGTGAACTCTCACCAGCAGCACTGCCTTCCTAATGACCACTAAGTACACCCTGGTTGGCCAGATAACAATAACTCCTATTACAAGTCCACCAATTGCATCTTCCTGTAGGGAAGTGGTCTTGTCACAATCTCTTTTTACACAATTTCTTTTTACCACAATCTCTTTTTCCAGTAGAGGAATCAAAATGAAATGGTATGGCTGAGGGCTAGGAGAATCAACAGTGTTGGTGTGTATTTTGCTCAATAACTGAAACCGAAAGGCTGGGCTTGAGATTCAATGGACCATGATAGGAAAACCTGCTTGAATGTTAATTTTTCATAAACTCTAAAGAAGAAAACTATACTTTTAGTATATCGTTGTGAAAAAAATCCTACTCATTCCTGACAAAATTCTATCCAAGCCTGGGCTCACAGCTGTCTGACTCCCCAGGTGCCTTGTGGGCCCCAGAGGTGAATAATATTGAGTCTCCCATGAAGTGTCTCTCTGCTCTCTGAATTTTCTATTGATCTCCACTATCATCTGTTGATTTGGTCTTTCTCTCTCACCCGCTAAATTTGGCTCATGTGGTTGCTGGTCTTTGTTCATGTATTTATACAGGTCACAGTTATCGGTCCTTTTGCTGCTGGGTACATAGATTTGTTTTGTGCTGGTTCTTGATTGAGAAATCTCCCTGAGACCCCTGTGCATATGGGCATGGCTTGTTTATGGATTTCAGTGTGACCTCCCCAAATAGCACAAGGGTTTTGCTCCGGGAATCCCATTTACCCTCCAGCATTTATATTCCTACCTGAATAAATTGGTCCATTTCTTCAGCACGGGAACCTCAGGACTCTCTTCTGTTCTACTGGGCAGATGGCTCCCACTCTTCTATCCCCTCATTCCCGTATGTTAGTTGCTGATTTATATTGTGTTTCAACACATATCCATAGTAATAGGCTGGAAAGATTCCCCATAGGGAAAGCGAACAGTTGCAATACAACCATAACTACAAGAAGCATGACATTTTCTGGGAAGAAAGAGGCCAGGAGGTTTTGGTGTATGAGGGTGAGGCAAAGCAGGACACTTGCTGAGCCAGACCAAGAGTGGGGCACCAGAGAACGCAGGGTGGGTTAGCCTAGGACAGTGGTACTTGTCTACCTTGTGAACCTTGGAAAGGCATTTCATTATTACAAATGTCAACTAACTACACTGTGGAGAATAGGATTATGAACAAGAAGGATCAGAGATCTAAAGGGCAATTCATGATAGTTGTAATTCATGGTAATTTGTGAATAATCGTGGAGAAGTTGAGTATATTTTGTATACCAAATCAACAAGACTTCATAAAGGCTTGAATATAGAGAATTAAGGGGTGGTGTTCATGTGGATTCCAAGATTTCTAGCTTCTTGAAGATGATGGAATGCCATAAACTAAAACAGGGGACCTGGAACAACACTAGATTTGCAAACACAAAAGGAAATCATGAGTTCAGTGTTGTATATGTTTATGTACATGAACATGCCAAGTTTGTTGAGGTTGCATAGGCTTCGAACTGGGCCTGAATTGGGGTTAAAAAAATACTGAGTCATCAGCCTTTAGATGAAAATTATGGCATGAGTACAAAGACCAGAGAGCCTAAAGCAAAGTATTATTATATCTTGTTAGGTTAGCTACTGCATGTGACCAAAAACCAACATAACACGTTGCTTAAACACAGAAGATTGCATTCTTTCATGGCAAATATGCTGTCAGACCTGAAGTGCAATTCAGGTGCAGCAGTCTTAGGACTCTTTAATCTCACTGCTTCACTGCATCCAAAAGCTCCAAGTATGGTCCAAGATGGTTACTGGAGCTCCAGCCATTAAGTTCACATTCCAACCAGCAGGTGGAAGAATGGAGATGAGTGTAACCTTCCTCTAATTAAGGCCAATTCCAAAAACTCTCATGTACTATTTCCATGCACATGGATATTATTGGCCAGAATGTAGTCACATACTCTCTTAGTCCATTTGGGCTACTACAACAAATTTATCATAAACGGAATGGCTTATAAACAGCAAACCTTTCTCATTCACAATTCTGGATGCTGGAAAGTTCAGAATCAAGGCACTAGCAGATTCAGTCTCTTGTGGGGGCTCATTCTACAGTTCACAGATGGTGCTGTCTCTCTACATCCTCACATAGTGGAAGGGGCTAGCCAGTAATACAGGGTCTCATTTATGAGAACACTGAGACCCATTCATGAGAGCAGAGCCCTGATGGCCTGATCACGTCTAATATCATCATGCTGGGGATCAGGTTTCAATGCATGCCATTGGGGGCACACAGACATTGTGACCACAGTGTGTAGCCAGTTCCAAAGAGGTTGGCCAACACTTTTGTTTTTCTGGGTTGATTCATGCAAAGAGAGCATTCAGGGATTCAAGGGCTGAGGGAAAGTGAAGAACCTTGTGTTGGAAGACGTCAGGCAATTTTCACCAGAGCAAACATAAACAACAAACTTTAGTGGATATTGACTTATTGCTATCCAGTCTCGTAAGTATTTTTTTGAGTTATTAAGTTTAATTTTGACCACAGGCCTTGAGGTAAATGTGGTAAATACTATTCCCATTCTAGAGATGGCAAAGGAGTGAGTTGAATGACCTGTCCAAAATTCCAGCAGCACCGACATCTGGGACCCCTTGAGATTCAGGCTTCGGAGTGAGAGCAGTGGCATCTCCCAGTATCTGGCAAATGTGGCTGAACATGAGGAGGAAAATCAGGTCTAGTCAGATTCACACAGTTGGCCAAGTTACCCAGTTATCGTTTTCATAGGTAACAAATACCTATAAAGTAAGGAAATATAAAACCTAACTCATAGACATGAATTATTTCTTGTCTAGTTATTACTGGGATTGACAAAGAAATTGAAGAATCTAAGAGGATTTCTTCTTAGATGAAATGTAGGTGTGTATATATACACACACACCTACATGTATACACATATACATTACATATGCCTATACATTATATAGACATATATGTGTATATACATATACATATCTGTACATATGCCTATACATTATATAGACATATATGTGTATATACATATACATATCTGTACATATGTGCATAAATGTATAGAAATACACTGTATATACACATATACAGTATGTATATATGTAGAAATACACCATATATACTATATACATACATAGTAAATATAATATCTATTATATATTGTATATACTATATTTTATACTATATAGACATACATGTATATATACACATATTTAGTATATAAATATATACTATATAAGTATTACTATATATACACATATATATAGTGCATTTCTCCTGCTGAGAAACTTCAAATCTCTGAATACCTGAAACCAGAAAGTAGAGAGATGAGAAGTAGAACAGTGATAGTATTATACACCGGGAGGTAAATTTGCTAGAAATAAAATGACAGCAGAAGAAAGAGGAAGTCTGGCAGCATCCCACAGGAGGGCTTGCAGGTTTTCGTGTATGACATCAGTCTACAGTGTTAGGGAAACAGGCAGCCAAGATGGGAGGAATCAGCCCCGCAGAGTTCTGGTAAATGAAAGCCTGTTAGATCTGGAGAACAGATTTAAGGCTGTGCATGCCAGACTTGCATGAAGGCCTCTGTCTGGCAAGAGGAGAAAAACACTAACGTGTGCACAGCCAGCAGTGTGCCTGTTGGAAATCACCTGGTCTGGATATACTCTTTCCAGGGAGTGGTGCAACAGCCTCCAGATGGGAGCCAAAAAGAAGACACTGTAGAAACCCAAAAGGAACTTCATTCTAAAGACTCAGGTTAGAAGGATATCTAAATTTTATAGGAATGAGATGAAAATATTAGGAAGCTGTCATCCTTAAGAAAATGCAAGGAGATTTTAACTATATGAAATAGAAGCATAGAGTCATAATACGAAGACACAGATGAAGTGAAATATGAGGCAGAAAGATACAATTATGATTTCAGCTAGATTTCTGAGGAACTAGTAATGAAATAAAGGAATTAAAAATCCACATTGGGATTGTGATGTCCATACCACCCTTGGCAAAACCTCGCCAGTGATGTGGTGGACCCACAGAGAGGGCAGTGCTGACAGCTACCAGGCAAGTGGAGGGCGGCAGCTGCACCCAGGGCATCTAGAGTCTCATAGCGCAGATGAAGGGTGAGCGCCAGGGAGGGTTTAGGGGATAGGGAGTCTCAGTCTGTCTCATGATCTGGATACTGATATTATGGAGCTGGGCTCACTTTGTAAAATATGTCACAATGTACACTTATAATTTATGTACTTTAAGTCTGTGACACTTTGGTAAAATTTTATTTAAAAAATCACAGTTGAGCAAATCTGCTTCTTTGGATATGGGAGCAAAAAACAAAGAAATAATTATTCCAGAGTTAATTATTGCCCTCTTCTTCGCCGAGTAACATGCAGATAAAAAAGAACGTGTAATCTAGGTGAAGATATTAAATGAGATTCATATCCAGATACTTATATGCAAGCTTTTAAGCATGAAATACATCTATCTTTATTAACAAAAATCCCTTAATGTGATCATATATAAAATGTTTGAAATATGTTCTTAGTTGATGCTTTAAAAAGTGATTTAAAATATTTTAAGTGCTTTTAAAAGAAAAGCCAGTATGGAATACGATAACCACATTTTACATGGCTTGAAAACATATTTGAAAATGTCTCTAGAATTTGAACTGCTTTAGCGATGGTCACTGATACTTTACAGGTGAATGTGTTTGACAGTTGGTAAAAGCTTAATATTAAAATTATTCAAAATAATTAACTAGACAGGAAAAAGTATGTCTCTACTTTCTATTTTTATCATAAGTATTGCAATAAATATAATTTATGTTTCTTCCCCAAATATCCTTTACCTCATATGTAATTTCATGCAATAAAAATTATAAAATGTTCTATGTGTTAATTTTCATATTTTGCTAGGTTATGTTTTCTTTCTTTTTTTTCTTCTGATTGTGGGTTTTTTTCAACTGATAATGGGACTAGTTCACATTTTCATTACTAATTAATTGATTTATTTAAAAATAATTAAGGTAAGTTTGCAGTAAAAAGTTTAAAATGTACAAAATGTGGAGAGTAGAGAGCAGCGTTACTTCTTCATCTTCTTTGAATTCATCTTTCTTTGGTAGTTACTAATTTCTTGTTTACCCTTTGAAGTAGAATACACATAGGTACTTTTTTTTTTTTTTTTTTTTTTTTTTTTTTTTTTTTTTTTTTTTTTTTTTTTTTGAGACGGAGTCTCGCTCTGTCGCTCAGGCTGGAGTGCAGTGGCCGAATCTCAGCTCACTGCAAGCTCCGCCTCCCAGGTTCATGCCATTCTCCTGCCTCAGCCTCCCGAGTAGCTGGGACTACAGGCGCCCGCCACCTCGCCCTGCTAGTTTTTTGTAGTTTTTAGTAGAGACGGGGTTTCACCGTGTTAGCCAGGATGGTCTCGATCTCCTGACCTCGTGATCCGCCCGTCTCGACCTCCCAAAGTGCTGGGATTATAGGCTTGAGCCACCGTACCCGGCTATTTTTAAACATTATGATTTTAAATTGTGTGTATTAGTTTAAATATCGCTTTTATGATGTTAATCATATTATAAAATCATATTTGGAATTGTGGCAGTCTTATGGGGATAGAAACCATTATGTTGATAAAAATGTCAGTATTCAATGTAATTATTTTTAATTCTAAATACTTTGGGAATCTTCCCTGAGTTGTGACAGAATAGATTGCCCAGTCCTATTGTCTGCTATTATGATGAGTAGTGCTATGAATAGATGGGTGTAGAGGTGCATCTGAGTACAATCGAAGTCTTTGTTCATTTCTGCACACTCGTATCTTCACTAAATGTTTACATACTTGTCTTTTGAAAGAGTAATAAATTCTCTTGGTCAAACCTAAAAATTAGCAAAAGGATCCTGGTAGACATTGCTGGTGCTGCCCGATGTCTGTTCTTCCCCTCACAGATGCAGAGGTCAGGTGACCTAACCTTCTCCACATGAGTAGCAGATGGAACCGTTTCGGGACAATGAAATGTGGTGCGGATCCCTTCCAAGCTGAGGGAACAAAACACTCTTGCCAAGTTTTCCAGCCTTTTTTCTGCTGGCATGATTGTGGAGAAGGCCTCCTAGTTAGCCAGAAAAACAACAAGATTAAATTAGCCTCCATGGAGGAAACTGCCCTGATAGCCACTGTGGACTTTGTATGTGCAAGGAGCAATGTTTTTGCATGTTGATGCAGTGAGCTTTTGGAGTTCTTTGTTACTACAGAATAACACAAGATAATTTGTCCTCCATTTTCCCCTTCCCAAGAGGGAGCCAGTGGGTACAGAGTGTTGTGTTTGTGCAGACATTTTTTTAAATATTTGAACTAATAGGTACATATAATCACCCCACACACTATTCTATACTTTGCTTATTCATCTGCATAAATATCTTTGAGATCACTTTATATGACTATGTAAAGTTCATTTTCTTCCTGTGGCTGCATGTTATTTCATTTGGATATATCATAGTTTAATTCAGTGATTTGACAGGTATTTATATTTCCAACCTTTTCAATGATACATAATGACTAAATATAAACTTTATGCATGTGACCTTGATTTTTGTTTGTAAATGAATGCTTACAGTTGGAATTATGTGACAGGCAAATGATATGTACATTTGAAATTTTGATACCCAAAAGTAGACCTTAATTTTCTTTCCTGACATCACTGTGCCTATTGGTATATTTAAGCATTTTTCAGATAAAATTTGCAAATTGTCTCTTAGCTGTAGTAAATGAGTTCTGTTATTATAAAATCACCCTTCATAGGTTGTGTTCCAAATTGTACTTCCAAAGTAAAGATGTAAAATTGACTGCCTACGCAGTGATCAACAGAGGGTGTTCCTAGACTTTTTGACATTTTC